>NC_133978.1:40887500-40997500 GCF_047716275.1 Strix uralensis
TAAATGATGCCTCTTGCTTTTCTCTATTCAAAGTAACCTTAATTTTCCATTCCTGAGTAGAAAGCTTTCCCTAAGTGACTAAAACCAGAGTCGAAACAATTACGTCTCACAACCCTAAACACATTCTCAGGTTGGAAATCCTTCTGCTTCCATCAAATGCAGTGGGTAACACTTTTAAGATTTCCCCCTGCCAGTGGCAGAAGTGCCATTGCTAAATTCAGGGAATTATGGAAACAAGAAGTGCTGAGTGGCCGACTCCAAACCTGTTTCCCAGAATAGCACTTTGCAGCCTTAAAAAGCCACCATGTTTAATGGAACATATTACCTTAAATAGCACTTTCCCTCTGAGGCAAGATATCCTCCACAAGGCAGGCGTACAATAGTAGGTATTTTCACTGTTATTTGAAATTTCCTTTGCTATGAGAATTTTCTCCTCTGAAAGGACTGAAGTTTAACCAAATGATGCACAGAAAAAGCTCCGCGCTGGTGAAGGTGCATATAAAGCTGTCCAGAAGCACACTTAGCTGACGTACTGACAGATTGTGCAATTTTGCTGTGGTAATTACTCAATGGTTCAGCAAATGGTAACTAAATACTTTGGAAATCAAAATGTCTAATTGCAGACGCACATATGGTATATCCCCATCCATTCCACAGAAGGTAATGTAACAAGCACACCCAAACCTTCCCTTAATTCCCCCAGCTCAGAAGCCACCAGTGACACAAAACAGTTGTAATTTGGAAGAATATTTGGGGAAACAAGATATAAATAAAAGAGCCTTTTGAAAGCGTGGTATGCTACGTACAAAGCTGGGTTACAAAAGCAAGATTAAGCTAATTTTGTCAGTAAGGAGAAAAATGTTAACGCTGTAGCTTTGCTACTCTAATGTTTATATAGAAACCTCTTTATTGCCATTGGTGGGCCAAAACTGTAAAGACAGGTTCAAGATTTGGTCTTTACGGGCAGTGCAGACAGGTGGAGGCAGACCCACAAGGTTCATAACACAGGTAATGTCTGTGCTGCACCATGCCAGGGTGCCATGGAGGAGCAAGGGGAAGCAGCTCGCCCGTGCCAGATCAGCCAGGGCCCGTGACCCTGGGGGTCGTTCCCCGAGCCCCCCGGTGAGTACCAAATCCCAGTGGCTGAGCAGGAGAGTGGGGAAAGGGCCTGGCCCACCTTCCCCTCACCCCAGCCCAACCTGCCTCCCACCAGCCTGCATGCTGAAGGAGAACCCAGGCAAGAAAAAGAGAGGGCAGGACTTTGTCCAAGAGCTCACAGTGGCAGCAAATGATGTTCTGGGGTAGACAATGAGCAAGTCTGACTCTTGCGTTCCCTTAAAGCCAGAAATGTGAGATACCATGCTTAAACCAGGATTTAAGATGAAGTCCCTGGTCCTTTTTTGCCCCTGATGAGGAGTTCAAAGGCAACCCAAAAGAAACCCAAAAGGACAACACCTTTTGTGGGGGCTAAGTGAACATTTTCCAGTGTTTCTGTTAGAAGTGCTTAATCTGAAGAATTACTAAAATCTGACCTGTGTATGTATCTCTCCGTCCAACCATTCCTAATGTTCCTCTACCAGGTTTTAAGGTCTTAAGCCTTCCACAGCTTAAGAGAAAATTTATCCCCCTCCATACCTACCGTTGTGCTACTCAACATCACTCAGCTGCCACATCTCCTTTAACTTCCGAAGAGAGGAGCAGTTATCCCAGTACATCGGAGCAGCTCAACCACACACATGTGCCACACATCAGCCATTTTGGTTTACTGCTTTGGGCTGGACCTTTATAAAGTCAGAAGCAAGCAAAACCCTACTTCTTATTTCAAGTAACACCTTAATTTACAAGTGTTCAGATAGCTTTAGTGCAGGAGGACTAATTGGAATTAATTGTTAACTGGGGTTCCTGAACCAGCCTCAGCCTCTTTTTCTAGAAAAGATAGTCGTATGTTCTACATTTTGTAATAACTAGGCTGAAAACCTGCATTACTTACCTCTCTTCTTCTCAGAAGAAACCCAACCCCCCCGTTATTGTGACTCTCCTCGGGATTAAGACTTCTTCTTTTTATTTCTTGCTATTAATGTTTAGAAACTATGAGGATGTATGATTAATGCAGGTAGTGTGACTTTGATATAGGACAAAGTAGCATTAATTGTATGATATACATTATTTTTAAAACAACTACATTGTCTTCATCTTGCATAATTATCTCTTTGTTGCTGTTAATCAGGATTTCCCAAAGTGGCACACAATAAAAAGCATTAAGGTTTATGTCAGCAGATCCAAATCTGGAATCAAATCTATCTGTACCATCAGGTGCCCATTAGGCCGGTGGAATTGCACATTAAAGACACTCAGACAATACAGACGGTTTTCTCTTGCAGAAAGGAGAAATTGGAGCTCTTGGGCACTAAAAACATACGTAGGAAAAGACAGTTCCTGCCCAATCCATTACAGACAAGTGAACAGAGGGAAAAAAAGATGAAATGTTCACCCACTGATGTTTCTGACCAGTGCCCCCACAAATTTTCAGCATATACTGCCAGCATGAAAATACCCTCAAGATTTTTCTCACTCAAATTTTAGCCACAACATTGTTCTCTGTGAAATTTTAAAATAAAGAGGTCGGGTGCTGCTGCACAGAAGGGGCTTCCAGGGGGGCAGCTGCTGCTGGATGTGAGTGGAGCTGAGCGGTATTTGTGTGCATGGGGACAGGAGTGGTCGCTGCCCCACTTCCACATGTGAGAGATGGGATAACTGTGGAGCAGAGAGGTCCCAGACAAGGGCAAAGCCAAGGCTGAGGGATGCAGAAAACCACCAAATCAATGGGGCAGCCTGAGGAACTGCTGCTCTGGTGCCACTAGCTGGGCTCAGCTGTTGCTCGGGGGGCAAGACCCATTTTCTAGAGGGAGAATGGACAACTGGACACCAAGGTCCATGTGGACAGAGCCAGAGTTGGTGTGCAGGGCATGAGTATAAGCTCACCAACTGCAGAAATTTAAATGGCTTTATGGCAAAATGTTTTCTGTGTGTGCTACCAGCTCCACTGACCATCTTCATGACTCACCTAGGTGGGAATTTATTCCAAGAAGCGTATTTCAGGGTGGCAGAAACACATAGGCTTTGGGCTTTCCTTTCTCTTCTGTTCTCCCCCGACCTTTTCCTTCTTTCTTCCTTTCTTTCTCTTTTTTTATTTTAAAGAAAAGATAAAAAGAACGACAAGGGACCATGAGGCCTGCACATCATGCCAACTACCTCTCCAGTGCCCACCTGCCTGCCTGTTGCTTTTGTGAGAAACACTGTTGATGGAGTGGAAGAAGAATCTGAGTGACCATTTCCACACGAGCCCCTTGCAAATGCTGGGCTGCGTTTCTCTTAAAGTGAGCAGGAGGAGGAAGGGAGGAAGTGCTGGCCCTTGTCTTTCTGCAGATGTTCTGCAGACCCAAAGGTGAGGAGCGTGCAAAGCACGCAGTGAGGCAGAGCAAGGGCACGACACAGCAGGGCTAACACAAGATGAAGAGCTTTTAAAAAAGCAGGAAGGCACATCAGGCCAAAGGAGAAAATGAGCCTGGAACAGTGAAGTAAGAATGATAATACCAAGCACTTATGTTCAAAGCACTGTACAAATATTAACTAATTAATCCTCAAAGCCCGCTCTGGAGTAGATAAGCAAGTGTTATTATCCCCTTCTTGACAAGCAATCTGAGGCAGCAAGGTTAAGTGTCACGTCCAAGGCTACAGAGAAAGGCTTCAGATGTTTTTAAGGGCATAAACACTCCAAACCCAGTCCTGTGCCTAGTCCAGGAGTTGAAGTTGGCAGTTAACAGCAGGCAGCAAAGAGAAAGGGTCTGAAGAGGAGCCACCATCTTAGAGAAAGCCTAAACACTTCTGCAATCACCTTAGAACACAATTTTCACTCTTGGCCCTCACAGTCTGGAGTAGCCTTTTAACTTGGCCAAAGATGATCTGGTAAAATACCAGGAGGACAAGAGTCAGGTGCTGCCTGGGGTCACACTTGGTGGCTCCCATCTGCCACCTCTCCTTGCTGTCACCTTGAGCCTGTTCAGTTCCTCCTGCAATACTGTGAAAGTCATGGTTGTGGTTAGCTTAAATGTAAACCAGGAAGGAAAAATAATAGATAAATAAAGTTGATTTGATAGCAAATTAAGGAAGAGACTAACTCTGACTTGCCCATGATGCTTTCAGAGCCTGTGTCCCCAAAAGAGGGAGCTCCACCATCTAGGGAAGCATAAGAGTTGTGTTTCTCATGAAATTCCAGCCATCTTGTGCAGGTTTCCCAGCAGAAAATCAATTCTTGAGTGTTTTCCATCTGAAGAAAAAGAGGAAGAAGGGGTCTTTCTGGAACCTGACCCAGAAATTAAGTAACAATGGATCAAGGAACTCCAGTTTGACCCACTCCCCCTGAAACAGGCTTGAGCTGGAAATGTCTGAGGTTTTGGCCAATCTCTCAAAAGTAATGAAGATTCAGAAAAAGTGTATATAAAAACGAGATTAGGAAGATGCAGCCAGGAAAACACTTTTCTTACAAAAAAAGAGTTTATAGGTCAAAAGTGTTTGCTGTTCACAATATGGATTAGAGTGGGATTTCAGTGTATTCTGGAGGGAGCTGGGGGAGGGAGCAAGAAAAGGAATTGTCTATGGTCTGTATTTGTTTCTCCAGTTCCTGTACTGACAGCAAAGAACCTTTAATTGTAAGATGAATTGTGGAGCAGGAGTAGCAGCTCTGTTTTTGGACATCGGTATTTTCACCAGTGCTTTTGACTTCAGGGAGCCCTTTCAGAGAGGAGAATAATAGTGAGGTGGATGCAGAGCTCCCAGAAACAATAACAGGAACATTTGCCAATTAATCTATCACACACTGTAGCACAATTTACCTTTTACCCTTCCAATTCTGAAGAGTTACTATACAATTCAAATATCAAATTGTTACTGGATACAGCAAAAATGAGAGGATGCAGGAGTAAAAAAAGGACACATCAATAACAGGACAATACTTCTAATTTCCTGTACAGCTTGTTATACGTGACCTCGTCAGTAAATCTGGTCGCTATTTTTCCAATACTCCTTGCATAACCCCTTCTCAGACGGTCTCACCCACACTCATTGGGATGCCCTGGGAAGCAGCACAAACACCAGGACTGGATGTACCCCACAGCCCCCAGACCCTCTCGCTCCCCCGGGCTCTGGGTCCCCCATGCCACACGCCCAGGCCAGGCACCACGTGCCTTTTCTCCGTGCCCACCTTCCAACAACACCCAAAGCCTTTTTTGTAGAAGACTTGGGATGGAAAGTCTTCTAAGTTATTATTTAACCCTATCCTTCATTTTTCTTTAATTTTCATAAACATGGGAAAAAAAAAGATGTGTTTCCAGGTTTAACGAGCCATTTATAACTAATTACTGAAGCTTATTAAGTACAGCTTTGGCTTAGGCATTTTATCCCTACCTTTTCTCTACAGTATTCACCAAAATTTGGCTCCCTAAGAGGAACTAATTGAATTTCATGGTTTACACATTACTTGCACACTCTTTTTAATCCCCAGCTCTAGTTTTTCTTCTACAGATTGTCCCGGAAGAAAGCCAAAACATTAACTTTGTATTTATTGTATAAATAAGGGTATTTTTAAAAATTCTATCTACAGGCACACACGCACACTGGATTGGACCCTCTTCTAATTCTTCAGTGCACTGGTGCAACTCCATTAAATCAGCAGCCACACGCCATTATGGAAACTAATGTAAGATCTTCTATGGGTGATTATGGACAAACAGAATCAGATCAGCCAGATATTTGCAAGCTTTCAGGGAAATTGGCTTCCACGTAACAATTCATCTTGTTCTTTTTTATAGCAAATTTTCGGTAAGTTAACTGTTCAATGCACTTTGGAAAGCTTTCCCCCTCCAATGTGATCTCCTCAAAGAAGCTGAGAGGTCCAACCAATGTCTTTGTAGCTGGAAACAACATCTCCTCTGAAATCCTGGGGGGAGTCCTGGCTGCAGGGATGTCAAAGGGAATTTGTCATTAATATCAGGACAATCCATATCTCACTATAAACTTGCACCCCTGTGAGTACTTCTGGTTTAGCACCTTGTATTGTCCAGGCAAAACCCCACCCAAGCAGGGGGACTAGGAAGTGGTGTAATATAACAGCTATCTACATTAAATGTGAATATTTGTATACCGCGAAGCACGCAGCTTGTACTTGCAAGTGTATTTTTAAGGCATGGTGAGGGAAGGCACAAGCTGCAGTACAGCTATTTGAAGAAGCAGTGCAAGAAAGAATGTTCCGGGCAAATTTTTAGTAAACGTGTGTGCAGTGAAGCAGTTCCAGCCCAAGGCATTTTTAGCAAGTCACAGCAGCATGCTGCTTGATCTTTACCACAATGTTTCCTACAGAAACAGTGTGAGGAAGCTTGCCCGGACTTTCCATAGGGGCTGGGGAATGGAGATGACCTATTGAAAAGTTCAAGTAAGAATTTCCAACACAACTGGAAACTTTTTCAGTGATCTTCCTCTCTTTTGTTAACCGTGTCTTAAAGACTAGAAGAGGGGTCCCCACATGTATGAATGATATTAAAAAGCCATCTAGAGTCACATTATTAGAAGTCTTAAGGAGAAAAATGTTAAAAGAAACAACCCTCTCTTCAGCGATAACACAGCTCACTATGACTCAAACTGCAAAATCATAACAGAATTAAATTCTACTAACAGCAATATATTTGGGTTTTGCTTTTTTTTTATCACAAGGGCAGCCCATGGGCAGGTGTTGTGCAAATCAGCTTTCCTAGTACAAATGAAAGGCAATTGCTGCAGCCACTATTGGTAGAAAAAAAATAGTCTCTGAAATCTTTTAGCAAGTCCAATATAAATTCTTTTTCAATCCAGCCCTGTCTGAATAGCTGAGATGCACCACAATTCACAAATAAATGTCAAAGCAAACAAACAAAGCTGAAGCAGCTTCTCAGGCCTGGGAAAAATCAGCACTTTCAGTTAGATCTTGGCAAACTTGAAGTAACAGAAGCTGAAGTCTCGAAGGAGAGAGTCTCAGGTTACCGCAGAGCTGGGGCGCTACTACCAATCCTACCTCCAGTAAAAGACTTACATGGGATTTAAGTGCATGGGGCTTGTATTTGCCATCTGCACATGGGTGAATTGTATCCAAAGTGATTGCCAAAACAAATACATGGGAAAAATGAGAAAAAAATGTTCCACTGCTTTCAATTTATGAATACTATGACACTTCTAAGCATAGGAGCTACCATATTTCCTGGGAAAATAAAGTTATTCTGGTGTCTCCTTTGTGGACAGAAATCACTCTCTTTGATAAACCTGCTCCTGATTATGTTGTTTTAATCTGACTGTCATTTTACACCCTGGTGGGCAGGGAAAGAGAGAAAACTGATCAACTTTAAGTTTGCTTTCCATGCATGTGTTCAATAAGCAAGAATGTATGCAGAGACTGTACTGCTAAAATTGGGTCCTGTGTTACAAATTTGATTCTCCAAGAATTGTTCTAAGGGTAATTTAAATACTATAGTTGAAAAACACATAATTGAACACATTTTGGTTTTAATACTATGTTATAAATATACTCTGATATATTACAAAAGTTGCAAATAAAATATGCTTTCATTTGCACTTACAGTCTTAAGCTAAATTAAAGCATCAACTTTAATTAATTAAAAAACTACTCATGGCACTCACTGCCTGATCTGTTTGGGGCAGGCAGCAATGATTTTGCCTAATCTCACTCAATATCAGTTCCGTCTCTGGAGAAAAAACAAGGTGTGTGCACTAAAAAGTATTGCAGGGAAGCAGAAAGAAATGTTCCTTGAAATATTTTAAGTGTTCTCTAGAGCTAAGAAGATTTGAGACACAGCAAAGGGAACTGCTGAGCCAAACCCCTGCCTTCTACATAGGTATTTCACCCCAAAAGTGCATAGCGAGAAAACATGGTTTTAATTAATGGGGTTTGTGAATGGGATTTGGTGGGGAGGGCAGCAACCTGTGTGATGTTGAGCTATACATTTTTACATACTCCACAGATCTCCATCTCCAAGTATGGGAGAATAAAACTTTATTAAACATGGCCTTAGGCAGTAGTGCAATGTTCACTGAGTGGCTTAATCATGCTTATTCTGAAAAGCAGATGAGTTGGAGAGAAGTCACATGGTCCTGCCCCTTCACTTCAGGGTTTGCGTTCACCACACGCCTGTCCCCCTGACCCTAAATCACCCAAGAGTATGTTAAAAAACTGATACTCATTACAATTTTTACAATTGAAAGTCCCACCACTGACCAGGGGCCTGCCCCGGTGACCATCAGCAACCTGAATCCTTCCCTTCACACTGCGTGGTCAGGGATGGAGCAGGGATGCTGCAAGAGGATTTCTATTTTGCCACAGGCAAGATGTATTCAACCTATACTCATAGTTTTCCCCGCTTGTCTAAAAATCAGCCACAAACACAGTTTTTCCTGTCTCACACAGGGTTATTTAGAGGCAGCTTCAGTGGTCCCATTAAGGACTCTCCGTATGTTCGACAGTCTTCTGGTCCTGGAGACAAACAAGTTGAGGTACCACATCTGGCCACATCACTAGCTGAAAGAAATATGAACTTGATAGTCAGGAACAACACCAAAGCCAATGATTCTGGGTAAAAGGCAGATTTTGTGAATGCAAATGCCATAACAAACTAATGTAATGACACCCTGCCAGGTGCTGGCGAGCATCCCCTTGCAAGGCTTGGTCTCCTACCGCGTGCTCGGCAGCCAAGGGATGGGGCTCTGCTCATCCAAGACATGGGCAGTTTGTTTGATCCCAGGAGATGTAGGACTAGAAAACATCTCTGCTCTGTTTCCTTCTTTTTCAACTCCCATCTTTGGTATAGTTACAGAACCAAAATGAAATAAAATGGTAAAAGAAGCTGTTAAAAAGGCAACTTGCTCCCTGATGACAAAAGGCCAGAAAGCACTGCCCATTCAGACCTCTCTTGTCTGCTCCTGTAGGACAAGACAGCCTTAATCATTGCCTTAGAAAGGATAAAATGATTGCCAAACCTCTTCCTAAAGGTGAGAAACAGAGTAGAAACCTCATATAAGCATTGTTTTCACTGTTTTAAACCCACTATCTTCGAAAGAGGTCTTTTTAAAAAAGCAACAAAATATTCTGATGTAATTTCTTCTGTCCCTAAGAATAAGCAACAGAATAAAAAAACAAACCCCAAACCAACCAAACAAAAAAACCCAAACAGAATCAAGCTGAGCTTAATTGCTGCTTTGTATCCAAGTCATAATGAAGCCCAGAGAAGGGCATTAGGAAGAGGAGAGCCCGTGCAGGAACAGCGTGGGGCCGCAGCCTTCTTCCCCCTCCTTCCCCCCACCCTCCCCTGTACCAAGGTGTAAGGCGTGATCTCAATTTTGTAGTAATGAAAGAGGAAAGGCTTTTTTTAAATAGCTTTGTAGCACTTAGGGATTGCTGATACCAATATCCTACTATAAACCTCTGCTGCGTCCCCCCCTTACTAAGGCAACCTTTCATTAATTTAGAAAGTATGAGCTCATTAAGCAATTCTGTTCTGAAGTTTCTGTAGTTGAAAAGCCAGTGAATTTCCCCAGGTTCTCAAAATCTTTTTCAAAAAAAGGCAAGTTACTCTATATTCCTCTTTAAACAAATAAGGTTAGCTACCCTTTTGCCATTCACAATTCAACATTCACACTAAATTAATTTTTCCAAAAGTAATTCAAATAAAAGCTTTGCTGCTGCTACCCTTTTCAGAGCTACAAGATTGAATAAGGCATCTGAATAAAATTGTGTATTACAGCCTTCTTTAATATTTAAGCATGACATTCATTGATTTGTTTCTTGTTTTCTGCAAACCTTGACAACATGATAAAATAAATCATAAGAAGAAAATATAGTGGTAACATCTTTTATGGACTTCACATAGTCATCAATCTCAAGCTGTGAGTGAATTATCAGTGCAGCAAAAAGATCTATGTTTTAAGAGCTCCAATAGCATACTAGCTAGAGGTTTTTCACAAGCAAACTCAAGGCGAGTGACTGATAAGCATCATTATTGTTTTCTGAGAGTCTAGTTTATAGTGTGTTGTGGAGGTGTTGGCATATATGTTTCAGAAGGAAAGGTTTGATCAATTCTAAGTAGACATCTACTAACATATAAAAAATATAACAAGGGTTCCTGCTGAGCAGCATTAAAGTACCTATTGCACCATGTCAGCATGACAGGCCCCATGTTGTGTTTTTGATTATATTTAATATAGAATTAACCTTTCTTAATGTAACATATTGTGCATGCAATGCGAGTGAAAAATATTTATTTTGACCAAAACAAATATCATCCTTATTTAGGTTTTAAGAAATACTTCTTTATTTTCAATTTATAAAACTTCCCATCAGAAAATCGTCAGAGCCCTGAACTGACAAGAAGGAATAAAAGCTTTTTTCCCTGTAGCTTGTGAGCTAGAGAGAGGAAGCCATTCGGGGCACCGGGAGCAGCTGGGAACAACCATGGGGCAGCGAGCAGGAAAGGGAGGACTGTGGATAACACCGCTCTATAAACCACTAATTCAGCAAAACACAAGGAAAGATCCCGTCGGCAATACCAGAGACGTGTAAACCCCCGTGCCATCGCACAGGGCTGGCGGTTTTGGAGGTCAGCGTGGCGATGGGGAGGCCCGTACCTGGAAAGTGGGGATCCTTCTGTGTGCAAAATAATAGAACTGAGGGGATGGTCTGGAATAATCAGAGGCTGTGAAGAGAAATGTGGAAATAGTGAATTAATTCAATGGGATAAGCCAGCTCAGTTGCAGGAGCTGACACTGCTGCATAATGAGGTTATGTAAAGGTATCATCGTTTTGCTGTGAAAAATGCCACTCCTGAAAGTAACTCTTTCAACAGACTTACAAATGTTTTATATCTGGTAAATGGGCTAATGAAAGCTTTAGGTTTAGAAAGCAGTAGCCTAGGGATTGTAAGAGTAAATATTAAGATGTTTTCTGACAAGCTGAATATATGTGGTTTCCCACAAAATCCCACAGTGCTTTGCACTCCATAAATATCACTCCTCTTCCCTCACAACTTTTACTATATGAAATATGATGCCGCGGTCCACTAAAACATAGCTGTACTTTCATTGGGCTTGAATCTCCGGCACACATTTATTTACATAGGTTGAACACTATTCATCACCCTCGTAATTAATGCAGTCAATCGTGAGGGTGTGAAGTATTTCCTTTGCCATCCCGTGGTGAAGCAGGACACTGTACTTTTCATAGAAACAACCACTGCAATCTCCTCAAAAAAAAAAAAAAAAAAAAAAAGCTTTTAGAGACCTTTGTATTTTTGCGTTGATAAAAGCTAGTCAAATTCATTGGGTCAAATCTTCAAACAAATTTACAGTGCAACATAAGAAATAATTGGTGACCAGTGGCCTGCCAGATTTGGTCAGGCAGGCATGCTCTGAATATATTCCATGGTGAAATTACTGTCACTTTAGGGCTCAGCCCTGTAGGCTTTACCTGGCCAATGCTATGGACTGGAAGAGGAGACATGTTGACTTTCTTGATGCGATTAAAGATTGGGGAAGAACTGTAAAAAAGGTAAGTATTACTTACATCCATTTTCTTCCTTTATTAAAGAAGCTGCCTAAAAGTTAATCTTGAAGCAGAGCTCTGGCTGGGCCTCCTCAGGTTATCAGAGCAAGGCCTGCTCAATAGCAAAATTCAGAATCCTAAATGATGTCCAAGCTCTGCAAAATTCTTAACTTGGTAAGTGGGGAGATTTTCTTGTAAATTCAATTTTTCTTGTAATTCAATACTGCACCAGAGGTCTCACTTGATGGAAAAGAGGCTCTGTGCTTCTGGAGTGTTTTACAAATATGTAAATATTATACCTAAGCTACCTCTGTTAATTAAATATGGCATTTTACACAAGCATATTGTTTCCAGTCTCAATGTTCTGGCTTAAATCCATCATCAGTAATTACGTTCTGTTCTTTTAAATTCTTTGCTGGTTTAATGAGCTAAATTATTCTACTTCACTTCCTGTCCCAAACTTCCACGCAGTGCTGGTGACCTGTCTCTGTGACTCCTGTGTTTTGTCCACTCGTAGCAGTAGTGCCATCATCGTTCACCCATGGGGAGATGGTAACTCTGCCAGTGAGTGCCATGGCTCCCCAGTCCTGTTGCTAGGTTATCACAATTTACTGAACAAGTAATAACAGCATGTTTACCTATATTTTACATACGTTTTTCAAAGCAATTTTATATCATCTGTTTTTTCCTCAAATGTGTATAATTCATAATGAAGGTCATCCATAGTGTAACCTGGAAAATACTCTGTTCTCAACTCTCATCATACCTACTTTAGCTGAAGGAACTAATGACATTACCGAAGGATGCAAAAAGACTATGCAAAAGAAACATAAGAAATTACCCGTTAAATCCAACAATGTTTAACCAAGAGAGCACGCTCAAGGCACTGGACAGTTCAGAAGATCCAGGTCTGCTAACCTAAGAGTTCAAATTTATTAACTTCCAGTTATTTGGAATTAAATTAAAATGGGTCAACCATCTTGGTCCAGGTCTTAGGAACATGTAACAGCACCCACAGATGAGAGAAACTGTTCAACTCTGAGAGGGGTCCTACTATTAATGAAGATTAAGTAGGGACAAGGTAGGAAGGGAGTGAGCTACAGTTTAATATACTTATCCTATGACTATTTCTGTAAAATCTGTTCAAGTTTTTTAGTAAAACATAGTATTGAATAGAAATGGAACATTTCTTTTCAATACCAGCTTTTAGCTACCAAGATTCTATTAAAATTATACTGGAGAAAAAAATTAAAGATATGTATCTTGCTAATAAAAATGCACTTTTGTGATGGATGTTGTGGAAGCAGAACCTCCTGTAAATTAGGTCACTTCTGCAGTAAACCATCTTCTGAACTCCTTTGTGAGAATTATGTAGGAAACATGTTTTCTTTTCAAATCTTAATACAAAACTTGGAAAAAGAACAAGTATTCTACCTTATTCACATTCATAAAAAACCCATAATGTAGCATCAATATTCACTTAATAAAGAGACCATTTACACTGCTGGTCTACTGTTCTTTTGTTTGCCAGGGTGATTTTTTTTTTTTTTTAAATCATATGGAAGATTCGGTGCAGCAACATCTGTGACTTGTCAGTCATTTAATTAACCAAAGGAAAGCTAGCTATTCATTTTATTTCTGTATATGTTAATGCTAAAAACTAATAGAAAACAGCTAGTAAATTGTCCTCTGCATATATTGGACACAGCAACAATTACTCTGGCAGAGAAGATATAATAAAAGAGGAAATTTTAATAGTATTCTTATTCTATTTATTCTCAGGGGCTTCTGTTTCAAGGTACTGTAGAAATTAACAATTATTTCTTTTCATTGTTTTTGATGATCTTTTTCTATTATGGCCCTATGCAACTTAAAATAAAATATAATTTGAACTTTCGTTTTTGTATTAAATTCTATGGCATCTTGAGATTTACTTTCTGGTTGGTTACGGGGAGGTCCTGAGAAGGTTCAGAAGAATAAGCAGAAACTGTTTCTTTCTGCCATTCAGACAGCTGGTTAAGGCATATTGGTTATTAGTACAATCAAGATAACTCGGCTTAAACCAAGAACTTTCACATAATAAAATAATTTGCTTTTCCAGAGTTCATTTTATTGACAAATATGTCTTTCCCATATTTTCTGAATGTCTGTCATATGATATGTCTAAATACTTGCTATTGCTCTGCTATATAAAGCAATTAACTGACTTTATACAGCAAATTGTCAAAGGATTTCCCCAGAAAGCTTGGGGAAATCTAACATACGGAACTATTCTCCAATTTATTGACATGCTACGATGGTGAAAAAAGTAGGACATCAATAAACAGCTTTAGCTGGAAAACTGGAATCTGATTATAAGTATTGGGAGCTGGAGACCAGAGTCTCAATTAAAATACATGGCATAGCTTTATTTTAAAATAGATAGGTGCTATTTTTTAATGGGAAAAACACAAGGCTTAGTGAAGTGTAGGCATGCAGCGACGTGGAGTTTTACATCTAAAGTTTCCCACAGGTCTATATGAACTGGATCCAGGTTCAGATCCTCATCCCAAACCGTTCTTCTGGCTCTGGGAAGCTTCAACATGATGCAGGGAAAGTATTTTTAGGCTTTTGTTGTAGGTAGCAATCTTGTCGCTGTTTCAAGGGCATGTCAGTGAGAGTGATGGTGTGAGAGGAAAGCTGGAGCACAGGTCGAAGTAAAACAGCCCAGAACTGGCCCTGGATGGGCTCCCTACCTGTAAGAAAAGACCTCCTACTTACTGCAGAGTCCCAATTCCCTAAAACAGCAGGTTTTGAAATTTTGGTCTAAGAAAAGCAGTCAAAGCCTAAATATCTAGGGTTTACACAGTAGATATTGATTAGGATTGAAATAACCTGCATAAGAAAGTAGATTAAATAGTTCAGTAAGTTGTGGATCACTCAAAGGAATCTACAAAAGTAGCCCAAAATTCCCATAATATACAAATTAACAACACACTAAAAATAAACCAAATCACAGATTCTACAGGATCAGCCAGAAAAAAGGAAAAATTCCAGAAAAAAATGAAAAAGTTATGAAATGTTTCAAGAAGTTAATTTTTTATAAAGTGAAGGAAAATTTCTTTCCTGGATCTTAGCTTCACTATTTTTTACAAAAATAGCTTGTGCTGTGACACCAGCGGTGCCTCACCTACAGTGCTGAGAGGACAAGGAAGGACTGCGGAGCCTTCTGGTTATAACTGGTTTATTAACAAATTGTCTACCTACACACAGTTCTTACACCTGTGCAACTTTACTTTTTTGACACCATTTGCTCATCTTTCATTTCTTGTTGCCACTGATCTCATTTGTACCTGACTTTTGTCTGTAAGATCTTTTGTTGAGTTTTGTGTTTGGTTTTACATCCCATCTGCATGAGAGGATCAGTAAGGGCTTGACCTTGGTGTAATACACACATGGCAGTAAATAAAGATGGAAAAAGAGGAGGATCAAATACTGAAATGTTCTGCAGATCTTCCTTTGGAAGTATACCTCTTTGGTGAAATACATTTGTACGTGTCAGAAGCCTGGTGCCACCTTCAATGTGTTGTTAATATTCTGGTTATCATGCAAGAAGTCATTGATGAACAAGTTTAAGCAGTGTGCAAACAACGTTACCTGCTGAGAAGTGTTAAGGTACCTATCATACCATGTCAACTTGACAGGCCTCATGTTGTGTTTCTGATTATATTTAGTCATATAAAATTAACTTTTCCTAATATAATGTGTTGGGTATGCAACGTGGACAAAACAATATTTATTTAGGCTAAAACCTATTTGTATTCAGATTTACTAATGAGAATCACAATATGATCAAAATCCCCGACTCATTTAACGCATTTATGGAGTGACAGGACTGGAGTGCCTCAAGCCTTAATCCATGTAATAGGTGATAAAGCAGGAGGGTTTTGCTGATATTCGCGTTGTCCAGCAGTGCCGACTCTGGGCTCTGCACAGCTCCCGCCTGTCCACGGCAAGACTGAAGCTGTCTCCAACTTGCTTGGTGCTGTGCTCACTTTCATGTGGGTTTTTTAGAGCTATTTAGAGCATTTTTTAGGAAATGACAAAGGCTGCTCTCTGCCCATCCTTTCCATTTTTTTTGTTTTCTTTTTCTTTTATTTTTTTTCATATTTTGATTTTTTTTCAAGTCAGCACAAACATTCATATGCATCTTGGGGTGTGTTACTGTGAGAGATAATATCCCAGCGACACAGGCCAAAGCAAAAACCATAGCAGCACAGTTGGTAATACACTCCCTTTGTCTGAACACAGTGGCTAAACCAGTCTGATAGCCATCAAAACAGGCTTTGATTAAGTTAAAAGCAAAAAAATGTAAAATATCTAAACCAACCAGCAAAAGATATCAGCAGTTGCAGGCAGAAGGTTGATTTCCTTTGGTTCTTTGCCATTGCAAATTTAAGGTTCAGTGACCCATCCCTACCCCACTGGCTGTTGGGCAAAGGATCAGAATTTATTAATTATTATAAAAGCTGGGGAGGGCGCCTTCGTAATTAAAATCTCAGAGTGTAACTCCTCATTTTTAACTGTTTTCAAGCTTGCTGTACCTATCTCTGCTCAGATGAAGTTCAACCCTTAGACTGAAACTGAATTCTTAGAAGAATTTAGGAGGGAAAAAATGCAAAAAAAAATCCCCTTCAGCTGCTTGACTGTGCAGAAAATGGCAAGGTAAAAAGGAGTGCAATTATCCAATTCAATAAAAGAGGGGGACACACAAAAATGCCTTTTTTATTAATGCTCCTACCAGCAAAAGTGTTGCGACTTAAAAGCTGAAATTTGGCATGGAACGACTCCTAAGCTTTATATTAGAGGAAACAAAGTGACTGATTTACGGGCACTTGAAAATTGCTTCCCATACTAGCTCGTTAATGGCTAAATTGTGCTTAGTCCTTATGCAGCAACACTCCATTGGCATGGGGTGCTCTGGCCATCCTGCCATGTGGCCCCTCTGAATTTCCAGCACCCTCCAAGGCCACAATCAAACTCATAATTATTAAGAAAAACCAAAACATTTAGATACATTACAAGACTATTATTAATGCGAGATGTAGGCAGCATAAGTGAGCCTGGTAGTCAGTGAGGGGCTGTGGCAGATAACATATTTCTTTAGGGCCAAGACCTCCAGCACCAGTTTTCTAAGAAAAAGTTCTATTTCTTCTTATCATTGGATTGCAGTGACAGCAAAATGACAGGTTTTTGTCACTTGAAATGATTTTGAAATTAAGTAATCCCCATTTACAGAAGTTTAAAACATTACTGGGAATAAAAGGTTCTGCTGTTAAATTAAAATGTACTTCATGGGTTGAAATCAGCATTCAGAGTGCCGAGAACTTACCACAGCAGAGACATACAAGTTTGTGTTTTGTGTTGTGATTACTGCGTACAACTCTGCTTTCAGCCTGGCATGTGATGTTGCAGGGAACTGCCTGGAAATTAAATCCATGCCTAATATGCTTAACTTCTGAAGTCAAATGAAAGAGCACATGCTGTATTCTCCAGTCACTGCTGCCCTGCGTTAGCTGTGCACTGCCTAGGCGTGCACACGTGTAAAATGCACCATTTTGTTCAGGGCAGACAAAATTGCTTATTTTAACAGATAATGGCTCTAATTTGCCCTGAATAGTAGAATATGTGAACAGGGCAGAGGAAAGCGAAGGGAAAGGGAAGAGGGAAGAGGGAAGAGGGAAGAAGGAAGAGGGAAGAGGGAAGAGGGAAGAAGGCAAGGCAAGGCAAAGCAAAGGCAAAAGCAAAGGCAAGGCAAGGCAAGGCAAGGCAAGGAAAGGAAAGGAAAATGCAAATTAGTGTTTTGAGTAATATTGGGATAGGTGTATGGTAAGAGCGGAGATCTTCATTATCTATCCTAATGACTCATCAGGAAAGATACCATGGTTTTGTTGTGATCCTGATTCCAGTCATGAAGAAAAAGATGTAGATGTGACTCAGATTCACAGATGAGTAGAAAACTCATATCCTGAGTTACCATATTTAAGGAAGTGACCCACTAGTGGGAGTTAGGGCAGTATCAATGGATAAGGAAAGGAATTCAGGGCTGCAGGGTAATAACAAGAAAACGCCTTCAGAGTATTGGCTTCTGTAGGCTCATGCCAGAGAGGGGATGCTGCTAGACACTACTTCAAAGGACTAGGCAGTTTAGCAAGTCAAATAAATAATTTTTTGAAACTTTCACATGGGAAGGTAGTGACTGGGAATACATCTGCATTCAGCTTACCTTCATCTTTGTTTGGTGGTTGGTGGAAGCATACGAAAACACACAGTGATATTACCTGCACTAATGTGAACAGAGCTCAATTCACAAGAGAATAGGTGCACAAATGTGGGTGCACACAAGTGTAAGCCCCAATTCGAGAATGTGTCCCTGGTTGCCTGAAGGAAAAAAAAAAACACTCCTGGCAAGTTGAGAATGCATTATCTCAGTATTATAGCTGGGAGATACCGGAGGAATTTTCAGTATCAAATATTTGTATGTGAGTCAAATTTATTAAAAGCAAATATTGACCATTCAGTTCTTAAATATTTTAAATAATTTATTCTAAATATTTTGATACTGAAGTAAATTAATGCTAAAGCATTTCTTTGTTTGTGCCAAATCAGTGCTTCCCAGTAGGAAGTTAGTCCATCTTTGCAAGCAAGCTTTCATTCTCAGTAGGCAGTCCATTTCTGTAGAGTGCCATTAAGTTAATTTCAAAAAGAACCAGTAAAGGTATATGGAGCAGGCAGTAATAGCATGGAAAATATCCAAAATTACTAGACCCCAGCAACAGAACTTAGATGCCATTTTCATGCACTAATAATTTGTAGTTTACATATTGAAGGTAACTATAAACTGACTACTTCCTTGGTTAAGTCTTGCAGGTAATTGCAAATATGTTGTTAGTGCTGTACCTTTCCCCATCTGAGAACAGCATCTCTAGGAATAAGAACAGAAAGCACAATTTTCACATTATTATCAAGAAGTGATATAGAGTTTCTGTGTTACTAAGAATATTAAATTTACTTGTGATCAAGCTATAGAAGTGCAGCAATTTTTAAGATAGATTTCATAACTAGAAATTGTAACATTCTGCTTACTGTTGTCTTTCATTTAAGTCAAATCTTGTCTTAATAATGCATATTTGATGAATATGCTTAAGTACACACATGGAAAATTATATATTTCAAATCAGAAAAATCTTTCAGAACTACCCTTTATTTTGGCTGAGAAATTTAGTGCATGGAAAGAACAGCATACATATGACAACATTATTTACTCTTGGGTGTAATCCAAAGTAATTTGTATGAGAAGTGGGACACAGACTTTCCTGTTTCTTCAAAGGTTTCCATGAAGAATTCTGTATTTTCACATTACTACTGCCCCAAGCGCTACCGATTGAATTGCTTTCATATGAAAACCAGTTGCAGCAAGTAAGCTGGATTTAAATAGAAGATTGAACAAGGTGGTCTTTCACTGCATCCACGGCTACTAATAGCCCAGCGCTCAAACCACTGGTCCTGTTCAATCTGATAATGGTGGTGGACTTTCAGACCACGTATCCAGCAGTTTCGCTCCAGCGAAGCCAAGGGAGAACAAGCTGCCTTAAATGGTGAAGCAAGGACCTGGTCCCATCTGGTTAAAGCCAAAGGAAATGTTCCTGGTTTCACTGCTCTTTGCATCAAGATCTACATTTGGAGTTTTCTAAGCAGGGCTAGTAACAGAAAATCCTGAAGAAGGCTTCCAACCACAGAAGTTCACATACTGCATTTATGCCAATTAGCTGGTGCTTGCTTTGCTCACAGAGTCTACATTTCACAGTTTAACTCATAATTTAAGAATTTTCAATATTTGACTTTGAGATGTTCTTTAAACTTACCCATGTATGTCCTGGTGTGCCTGGAATCACCAGTGTTGCAAATCACTTATGTATGTCGCAAAAAATTATCGTGCCTCCTCTAAGGGACCAGAGGAATTTTTTCTGATAGACAGAATCATGGACCAAGATCAGCAATGAAATGTGTTAATTCTTCATCTTTTGTGGAAGCCATTGGGATCTGGTAAACCAAAAACTGCCCCAGGACCACTGAAGTGGCGTTGCTTGGAATATATGGAAAGAAAAGTCAGAAAGTGTGTGAGAGATTGAGATCACCACTTACAAAATGAGCAGTTTCCACCCATTTAACTGTAGCCCAGGTTTCGCCAGCCGTGCCAAGTGGAGATCTTACAGTTGGCGTAACAGGCAGGTGGTGGTAATTGCAACGTCGGGCCAGCGCGCCTGCTAGGAACATTACAAACTCAATTTTTGTCATGAGAGCAGAAGCCAGCACAACAAATTAGGAAATGCAGTCTGTAAACCACAGGACAGCATTGCTGCCCTCGAAAAAGACATCCAGTGAGAAGATTATTCAGTGAGAAGAGAGGATATTAATAAACCAATCCATTTGTCCATTGACCATCTAAGGAGAGTTCACAGCAAAAGGCACTTTTTGCCCAATATTCTAATAAGCCGGCTACATTGACTGGCAGTGAGCAAAAGGTTTATATCAAGGATCTCAAACTGAGTAACTCCCTGTGTTCACCTTCCCATACAGAGCCTTGATGACCTCAATAAGTGTGGGCATCACAGGGAAGTTAAGGGCTTCTGCGTTTTGGAGGTATCTAATGCCTCTGGATCTCAAGCCCAGTTAAACAAGAGTTCACTCCTTTCCAAACCTAAAGAAAGCACTTTTTGCAGCTGGACGCTGGACACGGACTGATCCCCTCTTCTGTGAAGGCAAGGAAACGTGTCCCTGTGCCTTCCTGTGGGTACACTGGCCCACCCTGACCTTGCTCCTCCCCAGTTCCGGCTGCCTCTCCCTGGGGCACAGCAGGGGTAAAAGAATGTAAAGGCTGAGAACAGAAGCACTAAGTCATAACCCTCCCGTAGGGATGCCCTGTAGGCAGCGGAGGAAATGTAGTAAGTACAACTAAAATTGGATTTAATAATTGCCACTAATAAAGGGGCAAGCGCATACAGCCAGTTACTATGCTGTTGGCAAAATGAATTGCTCAAGGCACATTAACAGTATATTAGTTAACACATACACAGTGAGTAAATTGTAATTAAACCAACTAACTAAATAGTAAATATGTAGACTATGTATGACAATTTGTCCTTTTAAAAAAACCTTTACATGCTAGTGATAATTATTGACTTACACAATTTAAACAAAAAATCAAAACTAATGCATATATCTTTTAGTCTTTAAGATGTTTTTGATCAGTCTTTTTATTTTTTCTATTGGTAAATGAAAGAATGATGTCATACAGCAGCATTAAGTACTATTAAACAGACCATAACTAACATTAGCTGCATAAATTATACATAAACTGACACTTTTATGCACTTTGTGAAGAATTGCTTCATGGGTTATGCAATCTTTTCCAAAACAAGTTCCAAAGAATAACATCACTAGTTATGTTTCATAGCTACAAATTGGTAACTGAATTAACATTCATTTATTAAGTTTACACGGAGAACTCCTCTAATTCAAATGCTTGCAGATTATAATTTATTTTTATCTGAGGTATAATTTTTCATATCTTGTTTTTGCCAAAGTCAATATAACCTGAGCCAAACTCTGTTTCCAGTTCTCCATTTTTACCCTCCTGTTGTTGGCTACTTACCTAGATGAGTCTTTTCTAGCTGGGAAGGCAAATAAATGAGCTTGGTTCACTAAACAAGTCTTTTGCAAAATTCTGACTGTCATAATATGATTTGTGAGTTAATATTGACAGTTTTAGGATCCTACTCTTGCAACTTAAAAAAAAAAAAGAAAAGAGAATGGCTTTTGCACATTCGGAAGTTGAACTTATCTGTCAGGATGGAGAGGTTGAATACAGTATTTTTTAATAATCTATTTTATTTCTGCTATCCCAATATAATCTGCAAGTCAAATACTGGCACAGGTGTTGAGTGGGAAAATATGAAAAGAATATTCCATGAATACGCTCCATGAAAGTACCAAAAAGTACTCATCTTCTGGGACACAGGCTGCTGTAGCTCTTGAGAGGTTTACACTAGCATAGAGGAGATTATAAGAAAACAACATAATAATCACATGTAATGTTAATAAACAGGAAAAAGAAAGTGAGGGAGGAGAATATCGATAAAGAGATAAAAGAGCACTAGACAGGATAACAAATGTTGTGGTAGACTTTGTAAAAACCAGAAGACAATTAGGGAAGAAGGAACCACTGGGGTAACCAAGGGAGTTGCTGCAGGCACCATGGTCAGATTTAGGTAAGTATTCAACAATTTGATGATGATAGAGAAACATTACTGTGAGCAATTTTTGTGGGAACCTTTGAATTTCTGGCTCGAAAAGAAATACTGCTGCTAACAGATGCAGTCAGTGAAAGAGGTCCTCACTAAATAGAGGCTGAACCAATAGGAGGTGACACGAATATAAATTCATCCTTGATAGATTGTTAAAGACTTTATAGAACAAGTCATAGAAAATAACCTCAGATTGAGTTGATTTATTTCAAATTAAATGGAAAGACAAATAAAGTCACGTAAGTTTAGGTTTGCTATTGCAAAAGAGGAAGTTATTAAACACCAAAACATGAAGTTAGCTGGACTGCAGAGATCAGAGACTGGGAGTTTACACCACCTACACCACCAGCAAGGTGGACAGGTGGAGTGGCATAGGGACAGGAGCACCCCTGAGGCAGTGGTCCCCATGGCTCCTGCTGTCCCAGGGTCCTACGAGGAAGACACAGACTGTTCTGATGCAAGACTGATTATACAATCAGTCGTACTGAACAGTCCTTCCTTGCATGGGGCTGTACAGCCCATGTTCTGCTTTATCTTGCCAAACTCTGAAAATTAATGATTTCTTAAAATTGGAGGGGAAAAAAAAGTGTTAGAGAAGAAATCCATCTTATCTCATTGCAAAAGCATTTAACCTTTTCTTTTTCTTTGTAAATCTAACCATATTTCAATTGTCTACATGCTGAGAGGTTAGAGCAAGTAAGACCAAGGTGCAGAAATAACCAGGTGAGGTTCTCTGACCTGTGGTATGCAGGAAACCAGGCTGTATAACCAGGAAAGATTGAACACTTTGGATCTATTAAATCTGTTAAACATGGCTGAAGTTTGAACTTCAATGATCAAATCATTACAGAGCATGTCTTGCATGGATTGAAGGGAAAGGGAAATGAAATATATAAAAAAGCCATCATGACAGAAATTATTCTTTAACCTCCATAGCCTTTAAAGTTTTTCACAAAACCTGATGATATCTCGCCATTTTTTCTGATTTAATGCACATTAATTCAGATTGGCCTGGGCCAGGGAGGTCCTGCTTCTTCCCGGACAATTTCCATAAATGGGATAAGGATGTTTCAATCAAATCCAAGCAGCCTTCTTCTAAGCAATGTACTTAGCATTAGAGAAAGAAGAAATTTGCAAGTTTAGAAGACTTAGTTTTTAAAAATACCTATCTTAGCCTAAAAACACTGGAGTTTTTACATAAAAAGTTGCTTTCTTTCCTTCTTTCTGTTGATTTTTACCTTCTTTCCATTGCAAAATCAGAGCTGTCACAGTAAAGATGTGTTGATGCCTTTTAGGCTGTTGCTGGAAAAAAATAATTATAAATCTTTCAAATACCACAAAAAGTTGAATTTAACTATTCTGTTTCTCTTTTTGACTAATTCAGTGTTGAACTTCAAAACCTTGTGGGACTATTTATAGAAGGCATAGGAATTCTTTTCCTTCAAAAAGAAAACCAATGGCATAAAATATAACAAAGTTATGTTAAGAGGACTTCAAGATATGAAATAGAAAAAGCTATATAATATTACTCCAGAAATGAGTACTTATAAAAAGGGAGTTTGGGATTTTTTTTTTGCATTGTTTCTTGTAGCTGCCATCTAATCCAATGGATTAGATCATGCAGGGCTCTAAATGAAACACAGAAATTCCTCTGTTTGTCAGCACTGGAGAACATACCACTCAGGGTCCCAGCTGGGTCTGTCCTGGATCTGATGATATTCAATATTTCATTAACAACTTGGATGACAGAACAGAGAGTATACTTTGGATGACACCAAACTGGGAAAGATCTCAAGTATTAAAATTCCAAATTATTTTGGAGCAACCATCCTAATGATGACATTTAATAAAGAGGAGTGTAAGGCACTATATATAGGAAGAAAAAAGTCAAGTCCACACAAATAGAATGGTAGAAGTATGCAGAAAGTGACCTGGAGGCTACAGAAGACCTCAAAGTGTTTATGAGTCAACAAACATAGTGCTGTTACAAAAAGGCAAATAACTTTCTAGGATCTCTGCAGAGCACCATTAAAGCCTTAACAAAAATAAAATGTAAATTTTTTGGCATTAATCTTTAAAAAAGACACGAAGAAAAACTGGGGAAAAGTGCAGAGGAAAATAATAAGAAATTATAAACATTTTAGAAAAGTTGTGATGAGTTTGCTCAGTCTAGAAAGAGGAAGGGGACCCTCAGTAATATTTTTATTTAAAATATATTTATGTACCTATGTAGGAAAGCATATATATGTAAATCATTATTTTAAATAAAGTGACAAGCACTTTTTTCTCATGTCCAAACAGGGCTGGACAAGAAGTAACAGGTTTTAACTTGCAGGAAAAGAGGTTTTCTATCTGAAAGGATAATTAGGCACTGGAGCAAATTACCGAGGGAGGTTGTGAAACTCACTGGCAATTTTTAAGAACAGATTAGACATACATCTGCCAACGCTCATGTAATTTTAGTTGGTCCAGGTCCAGGGCACAGAAGGAGAAGGGCCCAGATCTGTCTTGCCTGATGGGAGAGACACCTAACTCTGGGAACTGACTGTCCTGGGAACCTCCAAAGGGCCATTTTAAGAGCAGAGGTGATAACTTCTATATACTGCAGAGCCGGAGGTGACTGCATGCCTCATCTACTTGCTGGAGTTGGCTGGAATCAATCTGGACATGGGTATCTGCCAGCACAGGATCCAGCTCAGCACCCCCTCCACCCCACCAGCTTCTCAGGGCTTCTCTATACCTTGAACCATATACCCTGAATGGGAATCAGCCCCTAACACAGAGCGTAAGATGGACATCCAGGGTATACAGATCTTCTTTTTGCATATGTTCTTTTATCTGAATGCACCACTTCTGCACCCAAAAGTGCAGGTCCCAGGCCAGTACAGTCCAATAGGCTACAGTTTAAAAATCAAGACTTACAAGTTCAATCATCTCAGCCATTTTCATAATATTCAGCAACCAACTAAAAATAAGGGTATAAAAAATAAAAGTGTTTATGTACTTGAAAACAATATGATTTTTGCCATAGCAGCTGTATCTAGGTACCTACACCATCTATAGCCATTCAGCAAAATCACAGCTAAGCAATCCCTGTAGGATTCCTTAGCAGGGTGTCATAAAGAAATAGAAATTTTCCAATCTTTCCTCCTTCTTTTATAATTTTGTACTTACTGCACTGCAACCCAAAATAGTGTGCATCAGGGGCATATCCCCTAAATAACTGCCTGGGCTTAAATGTCTGTCCAGGAATTCTGCCCTTTTCTAGTGGACTAAATGCTCCTACACGGCCTCCTCCCTGGCCACACTCGCGCCCATCTGCTCGGATGGCTTGATGCCTGTGGCAGGTCAGCGTGCCAGCTTCACTGGGTCTGGGATGCCAAGCTACGGCAGCAGTAGATGGACAACCTGCCTCGCACTGCCATGCTCTCCTTTCCAAAATCAGCCCTCTTCAGGCTGGTCTCGTGTATCAAGTATCAGGTAGCAAACTGAAAGTACCTGAAGGATGGAGAGCGGAAAACATAAAAGGTTTGGGGATATTTGCTCTTTCCAAAAAATCAGGCTTCTAGGAAACATATAAAGCCCATTTGGGATATAAGATATTATAAAAATATTGCCCATAGGAACTCTCTGAAAGCAAACCTTTGGCAGTGTTTCAGTAGCTGCATTAGGCAACTCTTAGGCAAAAGTATTACTCCCAGCTCTTCCGGGCATTTGTGTGTGAAGTGCCTCTCTTACTTTAGGCTAATTAATAAACAAACAGTATTGACAAACAGACCATATCACCCAGAACAGGGTCAACGCATGGGGGTCCACAACAAGCAAAGAACGTGCTGGTGATTAAGGATGCCCGGCTCCGTCTGGCTCCAGGCACAGCTCCCCCGAGGTGAGGTGAGGCGAGAGGGCAGGGATGCTGCCAAAGCTGGGATGAGTGCTTTAGCCTTTGCACAAAACCTGATCTCTCAGCCTGTGTTTGGACATGAATCTGGGGGCAACCTCACACGAGTGAGTTTAGCAAAGGTGAGGTGAACCTCTCTCAGACCTCGTGGGAAAACCTCCATCTTTGCTGTGAGATGGGGTGGGTGAGAAGGAGGAGCTCTCCTGCCCGGGTCCCTCGTCCTTTCCTCTCCAGCGTTCTCCTGCCAGCCACGAAGCCTCTCAAAACCCACAGCCACTGCTGGGGGGGATGGAAAAACAAAAGCATTTTTTCATTAACACCTTTTTTAATTAGAGAGAAAAAAAACCCACGTGTGGTGTAAGTGGTCTTCACCAGTATGAAAAGGGGCACTCAGTATCAGCGTGAGTATAAATAGCCCTGGCTGAAAGCACAATAGCTCTGCCTGCACTATCAGAAAAGAGAGCCAATAAAGACATTTTGAGATTTCAGAGCATAAATCACTGTCAGGAAGCAAGGCCATGTTTTCTTGGTGTAAACACCAGGAATAGTTTAGTGTTCTGCTCCAACACCTGAAAATCAGCTGATTTTACATGTTAAATGCTATTGATAAGAGAAGATTTTAGGCTGAAAGAGCAGCTCAGACACTGGAGGTTTTACCTCTAGGACAAAACATGTAAATGTGGGAGGCTTGGAGGAGGTGCCAGAGACTGAACAGGCACGTGGACCAAACACTGCAAAGCATTTATCAGTTGTAGAGGCGGTGCGTCCACAGACAACTCTGGGAAAGCAGAGCCTTTCCCCCCACCCAGCCATTTTATGCATATAAATGAAATGGTTTAGACTGTCATTCAAAGCTTTTCCACAAGTATTAAAAGCTGATGCACATTAAAGGCAAGTCAAGATGATGAAAAAAAAAAAAAAAAAAAAGATGTTTTTCTCACTGATGACAAATTCATGTCTCTAGAAAAATGAGCCGATGTGGTGACATTTTACTGGGTGCTCATTTGGTCAGGAAAATTGGTAGCTGTGAAAGTCAGAAAGTTAGGGATAACTTAATTGGTACAATAAAGAAGAAATGAACCAAAAAGTGCTTGTTTCTCTTTGTTACGATGCTGTTGCACAAGTACAGTATCCATTATCAAACTATGAGAAATACTCAAAGATTTCCTGGTAATGAACAAGGGAAAAAAACCTGCATACATTTAGAGAAAGAATTTTCATAAATGGCTCCTGAATGTGTGGTCTCCTGTGACCAAATAAAGGTGAAGACGGCAAGGAAGTAGAAGTCTTTTAAAAGATCACAGCTCTCCGTGTAAAGATGCTTTCCTCTGGATGCAGCACCTAGTGCCTTCCTATCCATGCCACCTCCATGGCACATCCTGCCACTGAAAATCCAACTGAATTCAGCTGATTATTTCACTGCTGAAAATGGATTGCGTGTAAAATGCCAGCTCATGACCAGCATTTGCTCCCTAATCATCACCTCCCTTCCCATTTGAACTCCAACAACCCTTGCACTTTCCCCTGGCAGTGGGAGCTCTTCTGGAGATGGATACGTATATTCCCTCAAAAAATGGTAAATCAGAGCAAGAAGAGTCATGCTGAAATAGTGTTAATATCATCTCCAGGAGGGAATTCCTTCCTGAGGAACCATGTCGAAAATGCACCTGGTCCAGGACTACAGGGCACAGGCTGTGCTTCAGCCCTAAAGACCGCACGTGCACATTCTCAGCCATGTAGAAAATTATCCCCAGCCAAGCTGGTCACGTATTAAGCACCACACTTCCTTCTGTTTTCAGGAGTCGGCTCGCGGCGCCTGACGTGCGGGAAGGTGGACGCGTGGAGAGACAGAATGAGTGTAGATCATTACAGGAACCACAAAGGGCGAAATGGTGAGTGATAGCGGCGTAATGGAAAGCCGGGAGTGTGACAGCAGAGACGCCGCTCGTCTGATCCGCAGCTTTCAACGATCCTGCACAACTTATGGAAACAAACTCATCTAATAATTCATCATTGATCCCACTTTTGATTCGACTTCTGAACATGTCTGCTTACCTTTTAGATTCCTGTGACAGTTATTGAAAATTAAGGGGACAAGTGTAAACCAACAAAAGAACACGTAGGGATTGAATATACCCCTCTGTGTTTCTTGCAGCCATATTTATTTTCCCCTGCAACCACCTCCTTTATATCACCAGTTATTATCTATATTGCCATAGCACAAGAGCTCAAACCTGAGATCACTGTGCTCAGCACCATCACAGGACCTGACTGCTGCCTTGAAGGGAAACAAAACCAGGGAGAGGGACAAAAATGTGGGGGCGGGGGCGAGTTGTCCAAGGTGACATCCGTGCTGGGGTGCCCGGTCTCGTGAGTCTCCCTCCAGCCAGGTCTGGATGGCACCATGGCTGAGGGCACAGCAACGGTTTCAATTCTTTTCAGCGATACAAGGAAAGCAAGCCATCCTGCTTTATCTTATTAAAGTCATATGTTATTCTGGAATTCTGTGTTGCTGTTATTCTGCCTGCTTAGTCTGGCAGTCTAAGTATATTTGAAAACCAATAAAATAAAATATTACCAAAAAACATAATACTCTAGAAATCCACTCCCTCCTGTAATTACAGTTTAACG
Source organism: Strix uralensis (assembly GCF_047716275.1). Taxonomy (NCBI): domain Eukaryota; kingdom Metazoa; phylum Chordata; class Aves; order Strigiformes; family Strigidae; genus Strix; species Strix uralensis. The sequence goes on from NC_133978.1 coordinate 40,916,008, forward strand.
TCTAACATACTTTGTGCTTCACATTCAGCAAACTTTGATACAGTACTTAGACTGAAATTATGGTGCACCAGAGTAACATACATTTGCTGGCAATGAAAATGGGAAATAATTTCTCTTTTATAATTAGGGGATGTCTGCAGGATGGAGGTGCTATTTGTTTGTCATCACAGAATATGCCTGCCTTGTGTCAGGCAATCAGTTTGACATGTGGAGTTAACTTTAGGTTATCCAGACCAGGCACATGCATTTGTTCTCCATTTTCTCTACTGTCTCACAGCAAGTCAAAACGCAAATGTTTCCTAGGCAAGCTATATAGAAGGGCAGTGTTTTCTTGTAAGGAATGTTTGTTTGCTATTTTTTTCAGTCTCTATTCTCAAAATACTCTCTTAGCAAAACCACAAAGAGACATATTCCTTATCCACACGAACTAGGAGACCGCAAGTGTTAAGAATCAAAATAATAAAAAATGCTAAAATGACATGTGCTGCTGTATAATGATGGGGAAATACTTGGGTTTTGCTCTTTTGCCAGCATTTGTGGCATATTTCTAGACATGATGTTAGTAATATAGACCGTGTGAACAAAGTTTGGAAAGCAACATCTTTTAATTGAATGGCTCCAGCAGTAATTATTATTTGCTCTCTTGTTAATTAACAATTTACAAATGGCAGCCAGAACAGTATGGTTAAATTACTTCTTCAAGATGACTTAAAGCTGGAAAAGGGTTGCAATTATCTTCTATCAGAATTTTGCCTTTTTTGACTGACAGTTTCTCTTTGACCCTGTAAGAGAAGTCAGAAATTCAAATGGAAGAAAAAAGAAATTGTGTAATCTGTGTCCTTCCCACCAAAGTTTCCTAGTCTGTTCACAGGCAATTTTCTATCTCCAGGAGCAGACGCTAATCACAGCTGAACAGTGCTTTAAAATCCAGTCTCCCTCACTGTTCAGGTCCAGAAAAATAAGTTTAACTCTCAGGCTGGGGGCTTCCTCTTATTTACACACCTGGGTAGATAGTGCACATCTTCCTTCAGTACAGCCATTCCCATCGCTTTCAATAAAATACCAGTACCAGCACAGCTGGTCAATCCCCGGCTCTTACCCTGCTGAATTCAGTCAACAATTCAATTATGAATTCAGCAGATGTCTCAGCTCTTGGGGCCACCGGGAATTTCTCAGCTCTAGCGCTCTGGTGAGGCCAAATTTTCAAAAGTGGCCTCAAAAGTGGAAGGGGGTCTCCAGGGACTCAGTGGAAGAACCACTGCTTGGGACATTTAAAACCAGAGACAAAACAGTGGTAATTATCCATCAGGGAGCACTCTTTCTGGGAAGGTAAGGTATAGGGAACGTAGTAGGTCTTATTCATCTCCAGTTGCTGTGATCATAGGAAAAACCGAGCACGAAGAACTGGATCTCACTGTCTACTTATGTATGCAAATTGTCTTCTTTGTGCCTACATTAAACAACAGCCCGTGCGGGAGTAAACCGGATAGGTAATTATCTAGTCTGAATGTGCACATGGTCTTGCACATGGAGATGTGATGAGATGAGATGAGAACATGCACATATTTAGTATGCACCCTTTTACGGGCTGCTTTTGAAAACTTGATCCTTAGACAGGTATACAAAGAGATTATCATGATTATCTGGCATTTCCTCAAGATCAAGAAATACAGTCACAAGAATCATACATTCACTTTCATAATTTAGGGGTATGATCATAACTCAAATGTCATTTAACAAAGTAATACAAAAAGCAGTACATATTCCTGCCATTATACCGCGCATCCGCAGAGCAGGAGAGCATTGCCTGAGCGCCACTACTCTCCTAAAGTCATTTTAACCTATCAAGCTCCACACAAACTTTTATGTAGCAAAATAAAAGCCGTTTTATTTTCTGAACAAGCTTATTAATTCTGATGCAGGATATTTTCTATTTCACAAAATGTACTGAAAATTTCTTCCCCGGCAAACAGAGGCCACTGCTTCAGTCAGGGTGCAGCTGCAGTTCACTGCTCCTTTTTGAAAGCATGTCTTGCAATTTTACCCATTTTTCCCCAAAGATTAAAGCGAAAAATAATACAAGACCTCACCATTGTCACAAACCCACAAGAAAATAATTCATGGTCGGTGCTGAGATGAAGTGGTTTATGTGTCCTACCTCGAGAGGTAGGCCGGATTGCAAGGACTTCCCAACAAGGACTCCAGTCTTTGTTTTACTTGGGACTGGTCATATTTTTTAATTTACTTATTTATTTATTTTTTATAAACATACTGGAACTGGTGATGCTCTCCTAAAAAATTGGTACGGTTAATCCTGGTAGTGATCTCCCACATGCTGGTGACAGTGGCTTGTTTCTGTAAAGCAGCAGTCTAGCCTGGGTTTATTTCAACTGGAAAAGAAAACATCTGAGAGTGGCAAATTTTTTGCAGATGATACAGTATTATTATGTGCTAGCAACAGCAACCCGAGCAACAAAGTTTAGGGCAATAACCAAAATAACTGGCAAGGGGAGCACATCTATTTCATTGATTTTAATGTCTTAAAATCAGGTTCTAACTCAATGAATTCTAGCAAAACCAGATGATGGACACAAAGATTTAGGTGAGGAACAGCTGAGCTGAGAATACCACACCATGCCCCTGATTTTGGGGGTGAGGGCTCCCAATATTTAAGGAAGGCTTTGCATAAAGTCACATGGGGTGAAGCAGAGTCCACCCCCCCATCCTGCCACAGCACTTAGCTCCAAATGTCAATTAAATATCTCCTCGTGGTCTTTTGCCAAGGGATGGAGACGTTCAGGCTCCCTCCCCTCCTGCCGTCCACTTTCCAGCATGTGAACAGCCTGGGAAAAGCGTTAGACTGACAATACTGAAAGGCGAAGTTGTCACTTTTTCTCCTGCACAGAAGTGAAATAAGAAATCAGACTTCCATAAATCGCGCTGACAGCCTCCCTGATCGGAGACACGCTGTCCATTTTCAGTCTCAGATTTCTCTGTGCCGGGTGATAACAAGGGGTACAAATAAATGCCAACTGTTGCCTTGGCTTTCATGGTATCAGTGCAATCAAACTGGCAGGAGGGCAACCCCCCTGCTTCCCAAGCAACGCCCAGGGAACCCTGAGCGGTGGCGTGAAGCACAGCTGGACACAGCTGGAGCCACCCCCAAGGGGACAGGGTGGGCACCCCTTTGGCAGCCTCTCCCCTCAGCCCAATGCTCCTCAGATCCTGTGGAACAACTCATTGGCTTGTTTTTCAAAATTTTCTGGTAAGCCACTCTTTTTTATTTCCTTTTTTTTTTTTTTTTTTTTTTTCATGGCTACCAATATCATGTAGTCGATGGCATTTGGGTCTCTGGAGAATGTATTCATTGAGGAGTGCAGAATACATCCCATCTTCTTGTAGGATCACAAGAGAGGCATCCCTGGATAGCAGGTATTGTAGCAAACGTATGAAATACAGACAATGAAATTCCCAGCTCTCAGCCAAAGAAAGGGGCAAGGTCTTGTTTTGTTCAGCATGGGCTCGCCGAGAGCAAACTGAAAGACTTTACAGCAGAAAAAAAGACATTTAAAGCTTTACTATCTGGTGGAGGGTTAAATAGTTGCCATGCTGGCCGAGAGCTTCTCCACATGCCCATGCCCTGCTCCGCAGAGCAGCAAGCAGACCCTGCACCCCTCGTGTCTGGCAGTCATGCACCCAGCAGTCCTTACAGAGGCTCAGCCCCACATCAACTATTTAAAATAAGCCAAGGCAATCACATCCCTCAAAGATCACTTGATGCCAAGGAACCGGCCGCAAGGGGGGGAATTCTTAGAAATTCACGCTAGGGTCTCATGTTTTATTTTTACTGAGAAGCAAGGAATTGTCACACCGGAGGAGATCAGTGATGGAGCCTGTGCCGCGCCAGTGGGCAGCACCCGCCTCTTCAAAGGAAGGTGAAGCCCCCCATCAGGACCCATCCAGCTCGTTCGGGGCAGCACGGAGGGCAAGGCTCCTTTCCCGTGCCTCCACTGATCATCTCACAGACTGCAGCACGGGGTTTGATTACCCTTATCATTATCTGAGCTTCCAGGGCTACGTATTTTAATAACAGTCATGAAATTATCCAGTCCACTCTGAAACCCAAGCGCAGCATTTGTTTCAATGACCCCCTGTGGTAGTGAATTCAGCAGATTGACTATGTATTGTATGAAGAAGGATTTCCTTTTGTTTGTTCACAAAGCATTGCCCTTTAATTTAATCATATGTCCCTTTGCTCTTGTACAGTTAGCTGTACTCTACCCATTCCGCCCCCCCCCCCTCCTTTTTTTTTTTATACAATCTGGACATCTCTGACCATTCCAGTGCTAGCTATAATTATTTCTCTTAATTCAGTTATTAAAAAATATCTGCTTGTGGCAGAAGCATTGCGGATCTTTAGTAAAATTGATACAAATATTTTATTAGGATAATTAACAATGTTCAGCACAAGCTTGTTTGGGAGAGCATTTGAGAAACTGAACGGGTCTGAAATTTGAAACAGATGCAAGACATATTCATAAATAAAACCAGACCAAGTCAAACTGTGGCCTGCATAATAAGACATCACTCACTCTGTTTGCTATATATTTGCAGACATGTTGTTAGCTGCATTTATTACAAAAGTTAGGTGCTTATTTGGAAGCTTTCACTTCTGTGAGCTTGTGATACTTTCTGTAAAACAAGAACCATAAATCATAGTGCGCTGGTTTGAAAACCATGTACCTCCAGATAACTAGCACTTGTCATTAGATTGTCTAAAACAGAGGATTAGCCAAAATACAGATGGAGAGGAAACGCAGACTGTTTACGTTGAGTATTTTGGACAAGAGCCCAAAGAAATTACAATCGATACGGATATAGCATTTCTGAAGAGTTATGTAGCAAAAAGTGCAAGAAAATACTCTGACAGAGAAAATAAATAAAGCTGACAGAAGTTTAATTTTCTAGATCCTGTACTGCGGATAAAAATTAGAAACATTAAGCCATTAAATCATTTCACCAGTACTTTAAACAATAGGAGCATGTTACTGTACAAGTTAGCACCGTCTCTTTTGTAGACTAGATAAATATTCAGCATTGTAACTCTAACACTTTTCACACTTCCCATACACTGCGTGACCTATTTCCCAGTCCTTTCTCATGTGGGACAGGTTTTAAATAAAATAGAAATTCCTCTTGCTTCTTACAGATTGGAGTTGATTAAATATTCTACTGATAAAGGGTAAGCAAATGTCAGATTCAATATAATAAAAAGAGAAATGAGAGTTCATACAAGCAGCAAAGCAAACAATCCATTTTCATACTTTATTAGAAACATTTATTGCCATAATGACTGCATTATACTAAGCAAGCAGGTGGAAAGGTGCTCTGTGCACGATATTCTCAAATATCTTTATTTTGAGGATTTTATATCTCCAATATTTAGACAGATGTTTTATTCCCTATAATATAGTCAGAGTATGAAATGCTGTAATTTCAGTTACTACATAAGGATCAAAATTGTACTTGAAGATCATGGCCTGTCATTGTGATTTCAACAATAATGGTAGACCATTAAATGCTCAATTTTTCTGCTTTGACTTTATATTCCCAATGGTGAGTTGCTTTAGATATAGATGGTAGAGCTCCGTGTGCACCGGCAAATGCTCTGCCCAAATTTGCGGAACACATTGCAAGTGCACTTCTCAGTTATTTTGCTCCCTGTACGATTTTATAGATACGCAAGTCTGATCCAGGGCCTAAATGGAAATGACAGAGATAGCCAGTTTTTCCTTCTGCGGGCTCCACCACTATCAAACAGCTGGCACTCGTTATCTTAACAAACAGTGGGAACTGTAATTAAGCAAATCTGTGTTCAATAAGACACCAGTGCCACCAGTGCTACCCTTTGTAACAAGAATGGTTACTTGTTTCAGAGCTTGACTTTCTCTTAATTTACCAAATCAGGAAGCCCAGTCAGCAAATAATTTAACAAAAGATTTCATTATTATCCTTCATTTAATTTAAGAAAGAATTTAACCTATGTTCAGCACTCAGGGCCCAGGCTCGCATTCCTCCTGCAGCCCAACTTCCTATTAAAGTCGGTGGGAGCTTTGGCTGCGTAAGTAATGCAGGACTCACTTCACTCAGGATTTTCATTGTCATTGCATTTTACTTTCAAGGATTCTTCTACTTTGCCACAAATTTTGAAATATGCCTCAGTTCGAGTTTAGGATAAGAAAAAGAAAAAAAAAGAAAAGCCTGACATCCTCACCAAGAAAATTTACTACCGAGTCTCTTCTTTTTATTAACAAAGATCATTAAGACATCAGTTTTTCTTTTACTGGCAGCATTCCACAGCCAGAGTATTCACAATGTCTAGGACACTTTCATTTTGTAATCTGTAGGATACAGTATATTAATTTTCAGGATTTATCACAAGAAAAGTGAAGTCATACTAAGTACAGTAGGTGTAACTAACTTTCATGTCAAAAAAGCTGTAAAGAGTGCCAGAAGCTCTGCTGGGCTAATAATAAGCTAAAAGGATATAAACTTGATTAGTCTCACTTAAGAAGCAAGAAGATAAAGTAAGCTTGAAAAGGCCTTTGCTCTTCCTTCAACTCCAGTGGGTTGAAGAGAATCACAAAGCTTATCACCATGAGATACTCTCTATAATGCCAGTAGAGTTATTAGTTATATGTTAATTTATACTCTACTGCACCCATCCGCAGCCACACCAGCAGAATTTGTAATTCTGTCCAAAGCGCCAAAATCTTTGCAGCATCTCAGCGCTGTCACACCGTGTCACATTCCCTTAAGTGCACCTTGCGCGGTGATATAAAGCCTCCTTATTAAAAATTTCCAGCTACTAGAGGAAAATTGTTCCCCAAATGGAGGATCAAGAATGTCCTTTCCCTGCTCTTGAAGGCTGTGGACACACTGCTGCTATGCACCCTCCGCGCTCCCCGCTCCTAGGATTTGGCTTGGAGGTTCTTCGTTGCCCTCTGCCATTTCAGGGGTCTGGGGGACATCTAAAATGGGACCTGGGGCCGAGCAAATGACTGGAGTTCACTAGCACCTACTGCAGCATCCACCCCCTTCAGCAAAATCAGCTTTAGTATGGTCTGTGCACGGATCAAAAACGCAGCAAGGCAGGGACATCTCAGAAGGGTAAAGCAAGAGTGGGATAGCAAGTTTGTTGTAACTACGCTTTTCTAATGGGAAAATGCACCAAAATCCACATATTAGCAATCAGATTTTAGTAAACTGTAATCACACACCAGTCATGGGTTTGCCCCTTATTCTTGTGGAATGTTGTTGGTGTGCCTTTTCCAAAAGTCTTTGAACTTCAGATAGAAAATTATGTCGGAAATACTTGAGTGCCTGGCTCCGACAAGTGCTTGCATTTCCATACCGTTACACTGCCATACTTTTTTTAACCCTTGAGAATTAAAACTAGTTAAGGAATAATAATTCTTAGTGTTTTTTATTAACTCTTCTCACTGTGTTTTCACTATACTCACTTAACATTTGCTCCCCAAACACCTATTGCTTCTTGAAGTTGGTGATGACTGCCAGTTAGCCAGCTCCTTTCTCATCATTTTCTCAGAAATCACAAGTCTCACTTACCCCCAGGTAAATCAGCAGTAACTTGACTGAAAAATGACTTCTGGTCATTCAAGAAGAAAATCAGCCCTGCTTGCCATCCGAGCCCAGGCAAGAGGACATGGACTGGGGTTTGGACTCAAGGAGAAATAAATTGGACAACGGCTTTCCATCACTGAGCATTTCCCCAAGTAAGCAAGTCGTGACGGGAGCAGTATCCTAATGAAGAAAAACAGTATATTATCAAATGTAAATTGTAGTTAATGGTGCATATGGTTCTGCATGCTGATATTGATTATTACAGATTAAGATAAGTTTCGGGATGGAATATAGCTGGTGTATGCGGTGACATCTGCAAATCGGGATCCTTCATCAGGTGCCACGTCAGCGCGCCACCGTGTCTGCTGCTGAAGTGTGTGGAAGAGGCACTAGGATGGAGGAAGGAAATGGGAACTGGTGCAGGAAATGCTTCCAAAAGGGATAGACAGGAGAAGGGAGGAAGGAGAAGGGAATGAGACTGAGGATGAGAGGGAAGAGAGCAACAAATATGAGAGGTCATGGGGCAAATGGACCAAAGCGTGGAAAGGTGGACTGAGACCCATGCCGGGGTGAGCTGCAGTCTGTATGTAACAGACGCTGTTTTCCTTAAAAAGTGGAAAATATAATTAAAACCTTCAAAAGAGTGATATTAAGGCAGGTTGCACCCCAGAGACCACCAGGGCTTGGGATGCCCCAGGGAAGACAGAGAGGAGGGCACGTGCCCGCAAGACCTGCACAGGCAGGTTAACAAGATAACAAGCTTTTTGTGGGGCCAAAAAGCTCAGTGCTATTAAAAGTTACAGGCACAGGTCCAATGTAGAAGATATTTTCTTCCTCCCACCCCCCCCCTTAATTATATCCGTCATTATCACACTGTATCAAATCATCATATGTATGTTTTTGCTAGAAAGAGATAAAGCTGTTGGTGTGAATTAAGACATGATCTGTAGAAAAGATTAAAGATCTAGGTTTTGGGGGATATTTGGTTTTAATTCATGGTTTTGGCCAGAATATAGAAATTATGTTTGTATAATAAATTACTTGCTGCATAAACCACAAAACATGAAAATTTTGTAAGAACGGTGGATCTCGGCAATTACCAGATCAAATAAATTTCAATAAAACCATATACAGAGTCCAAAGGTTTAGGCTTTTCTCTATGCAGATAAAACAACTGAAATAGTTTAAAAAGCTTTCCTCTAGGTATTAATTCTAATGCAGCCATCAACTTCTTTTTTTCCTTATTTATTGCATAACCCAAAGATTTTTACCAGGGATTCCCCGAATAACCTGTGCGCAGAGCAGCCAGAAGGTGCAGCAGCTCCCTGAACCCCAAGAACCTTGCAGAACTTGCTTCCAAAATTTCCTTCAATGTAAGGTCAGAGAGTGATTTGTACTCACAGCCCGACTCACAAGCGACTGGGACTCTGGATCCAGCCTGTCTCTGCAACAAGAGGGACCAGCACATGACATCTAACCACCAGGACCCTCAAAAGGATTTGGCCCAATCCAAACTTCAAATCACCCAATTCAGAAATGAGGAGGACAATGGCTGTAGCTCCTACTTGCAGCTTACAGGGGAGGAATAAGGTTGCAGCACTTGCTCCAAGGTGTGGGTGGTGCACGCAATGAAAAATCTATGCCCGGTTCAGCAAGAAACCTCCTAGGAAAGCACAAAACCCCACAAGCTCAAGTTTCAGGAGGCCAGACAAGCAAAAGGTTTAATAGTTGTAATTATCTGGAGTTTTTGCCAAGCAGTGGTGTGCGTACTTTCACACAGCCATCAGCCCTCTCACCACCCAGCTCAGTGTACCTTTGAAATTCAAACGTGCGTCGGCTAGATGGATGTTGAAGGAAGGAAGGCTCAGTCAACACCACAGTGCACATGGCTTGTAAAGCTTTTTTTGTGGTTGGCTTGGTCCTAATTTGTCAGGAAAACAAAGTAGGTCAGGTAGGGGGAAGAGTAAGTCCCCACTCTGGAGAACTGGAAAATCTCAGCTTCGAAAAATGTATAATACAGGAAGTCCCCCGGTTTGTCTGGATCTCCTGAAAACACCATTGGGGATGGCATGCTGCATGCCCCACGGAGAGGACCCAAGCCCAGGTGAACCTCAGTGCTTTGGAAAGCAAGTCATGATCTGGCCTTTGGTGACTGAGTCCTGACAGTCCGCTCCCTACCTGTCCCCAACATATCATAATGATTTAAGTGCCAAAACTCAGCCACATAATTAGCAGAAGAAACTGAGGGTTTCTGCTGTAAGGCTGTGATTAAATTAGCCATTTATGGATTTCTGAAAGAAAGGAGACTAAAATGTTTTATAGTGTAGTTAAAAGAACCAGTGAATGATTCCCTCATGTTGAACATTTCCTAATGTCAGAAGCAGGGTGGATGACACAGAAATCATAAATCCAATTGAGAAGTGTTAAAAATCACTTTAGTCTGCCAACTTACTAGAAATTCAATAAAATGGTATGGGAGAATTTATTTGTGTATGTGCAATAGATATGTGTGAAATTAAACCAGCAGAGGTGACCATGTGCAGCACACGCATGACAGGGTGAGGTTCTTCATCACCCACGTATCACAAATGGGGTAGAAAAAGGATGCGGGAAAATGATCCCAGATGGCTGACTTTGGGAGGCAGAGGAGGATGGAGCAGGGTGGCGGGATGGGGGTGGGTTCTTTGGGGCCAATTCTGCTCTCTGGCTGGTGGCCCCATTGCACCCACATGCTGGAGATGGCTCCAGTACTTCCAGCGAGGTTGCTATTTATTTTTACATTTCCTTTTCACTTCACTTGTCCTGTTTAATGTATATTAACTTACACTTTGCCTGCATGGAGTGGGACTTTTGAGAGGCATGAAATGACAAAACACAGCTTTGTTTTCCAGCCAGATTCCCTCTGTGTATGCTCCTCCGGTGTCTGCCTCGGCTTCCAGCTCCATCATCACATCCAACAGAGCCTGGGGCAAAGCTGGAGAAAAACACCCAGTGCATTCAATTTACAAACAGAAATAAACACCTTTTCGGCAGGTTCTACATAATCACTAAACAAAACCAGGGGAGAAAAAAAAAAAAGAAACAACAACAACCCACCCTCAACACAACATTTTTTATGTAGTTTGTGTGTGGCCGTGACCCTTTATTTTCTCGAGGAAATAACACTATTATGGAAAGATGTCTAGCACTGGGATCTCGAACGGCGTCGCAATCTCCTTTCTTGTTTCCTGAGGAGCCGGCGGTGTGGCTGCCGTGTCGCACCTCGGCAGATTGCCTGGCTGAGCCCGTGCGGGGCCAGCACGGCTGCTCGCTCCCCCGGCAATGCCGGCACCGTGCCCCCAGACCAAAACCATTTCGCGGTGCTGGGGCTCCAGCCACCGAGACGCGCAACCTCGCCGAGCAGCAGCGGAACGGGCGAAAATGAATCAGATATGAAAATGTCTGAAGCAATAAATTAACACACAGCAGGGGGGTGATAGCTTAATCCTTTCTAGTCCAAACAGTACCTGACACCCATTACTGCTCTAGGAGGTGGGACACCGTAGCGGTACTGGAGCGAAAATGATCATTCCCAACTGATTCAGGCATTGCAATAGGTATGTAATGCGATTCTGGGAGGGAACCTGCGTGGGGTTTTATAGTGTTTGTACACTGAATCCAGGTTAACCTGTCAGAGTGTTTCCCTGGGCTACCTTGTTTTGATTAACCTAGAAAGCGGGCGTTTCAAGTTTAGGCAGAACTTTATTATTTTAAGTCTTTGTTGAGCATCTGATAATAATCGCTCATTATTCATGAAAAGGCTAATAATGTATAGCTAACGCTCACATAACATGAAACATTACCGTCTTGACTGGATACATTTATTTGTAGAATGATTAAACAACTAAGATAAAATCAACATTAGCAGTCAGCATCTAACAGCAAGCATCTTTGCAGTAATTTAATATTTACTGCTAAGAACCGTAATACCTATTTGAAACTAATATACTGAAAGTTTCAAAATACATTTTTTAATATAACTGATGTATATTTCTGCAATACTTTCTTCCAGGAAAATAACATCAGCCTGGTTTTTAGCATTGGTGGCAGATAAACAAAAATGTTGTTGCCAAGAACTTTATTGCAAAATTAAATGTCCTGGGAAACATATTTAATTTGCTGCCTTCACTAATACTACACCAAGCTCTCTTTTCAGGTACACCCATGTAAACCTACACTGACTTGAGGTTTTACTAGAAGGCTGGGTTTTCTTACTTTCTGTTGCACATATATTGAAACTAAAGAAACCTATGAGCTCATGGACAAATTGAGAGAGCACTTAGATACTTCTTTCCCCTTTCTTCCCCTTCTTGGCTGAAATTCAGAAATATGAACACTAGATGAAAAGACAGAATTTAGAATTTGAGCAGGCTTCATGCATCCCACATTTATCTGCTCGGTGCAATGCTAGTTTCTCCTTGAAAACAAACAGCCACTTGTGACGCCAAGATGTTCTGACTCCTTCAGATGGACAGTAAATAATTATGATATGAAATACGTAGACATATAATAGTGGCACATTCATGTTTAACTGATAGGGTTGGTCACCAAATTCATTGTAAACAACCACAACCTGTCCATAGTACACTGGTCTGGGAGAAATGAATTCGGCTCTGGTGCCCAAGCAAATACAACATAAACCCATGGTGCAGGCTGAAATATTAGGTTGCAACTTCATTTTTGCCCTGGTATGAAATAACCATAACCGTGTGCAACTCTGTCATCCTGTGTGTATGTGGCATTGATAACTCACAGGCTGTGCAACCCAGAATCATTCTAGAGGCATTTGGGGGCAAGAAGTGAGGATACAGAGCCTAACAGACCTGCAGATGTTGGCACATTTTCTAAAGCTCAAAGTCCACTGGCTCATGGGCTTTTCATGGCTGGCACTTGTCGATGGCTTGGGGTCAGCTCTGCCTATCTCATTCACTGCCGAGGGATGGACTGTGGTTCTACTGGCTGGGACTCATCACGCTCCCCCATGAGCCACTTAAAAATTGAGTAAAGTATTAGCATTATCCAAATGGTTTCTATCTCCCAAACGTTATAGAAAAAAATGAAAATATGAACATTTTGGGCAGCAGTATCTCTGCGCGCCCAGGCCAGCTGAGGAGGGGTGGGTGCCGGTGCAGCTGCTCTGGCAGGGCATGCTGCTATGAAAGCACAATTCATCTCCCGGTGATGGACACTTTAGAGCAGCGTTTCTCAACTGTTTAAAGTTGAAAGAACATCCAACCCTTTTGAAGAAAACCTACAGATCACCTTGGAAAGTGTCACCACAACTGTCTCCCTCTGCAATCGAGGGCCAAAACTTTGTGTGCTCACCACTTGCCTTTGTTCCCTTTTCAAGCCATTTGGCTTTGTGCACGTGGGCACATTTGGTCACCCTAAACAGTGTCCCAGATCACTTCTCAATGTCATATGGCTCACCAGTGGATCCAAGACCACGAGAAAATAAAAGTAGGCTGCAGTATTGAAAAAATGGTGTATGTCCATATTTATACGTAACAAAATCTTAGGCATAACAGACTTGATTCTTCACCTCTTTGCAGCACGTACATAGTGGTTCACACTTGCGAAAATCCCGAACAAACTCGACATTAATGCTACCTCTCTGACAAGGTAGTTTTATATACTCAATTACCACTGCATTATCTTTCATCTCTACTATATGTGAAAACAGTAAGAACCAAATATATTTCACTTACGGTTCCTTCATTCAAAAGAGTTTGCCTTTGTCTTCCTTTACCCTATTCACTGACAGCAAACTTCATGAATTAACTGGCTCATGGTATAACTCATGCATGGAAATCCAATATAACCTCTTGGCTATAAGCAGTAACACTTCGCTTATCGTACACTAAAAGAATTTTTACTAGTTAATTAAGATTTGTTTGCTTAATTTTTTTCAGGCAGTTCAGGATGTTGCTATTCTGTCATTTGGCTGGGAAAATCGTGATGTATACACTGTATAAAAGTGCCAAAATAAGAAATGTTAGGCTGCAGTGTCTATGGTAGTAAATCTTTTTTGTAATCCTAACTTCATATTTCCATTGAATTGTTCCTCTCGAGCTGTGCAGACAGTTGAAGTATTTGAGTATAGTCACATATGCTTTGCTGCTGCTAACAGCCTAAAGTTAGTAATCCGGAGGCACACATACAGTGCAGAGTATGCTGTTGGCACTCCTCAGGCTGCAAAATATTACAGCACACCTTATATAGTGCTTGCTTTCGAAATTTCCTTTGCACTTTGTTTACTATATATTCCAATAGTGTAATATTAAACAAAAACAGTGTGTCCTGTGCCAGAATGATTGATTACTACACCGTGGCAAGGTCACCTCCTAGGAACAGGCTGAGTGCAGTAAGGGCTGTCTGACTCATACAGTTAACACTATATCCGCATTGTATGAATGTCACCAGCAATCCAGTGATTTATTGCTTGGAAGGCTCTGTTCAATTTTTTCTGCCTGACCAAATTGCACATTTTCTAGAAAAAGAAGCAAAAATATTTCAGCACATGGATTACCCCAAGTCCTCATTTCTCCCACTAGGTTCAACGAGTCTTTTCAAAGATGCTGATCATCAAAACCTCATATTTTTCACTTTTTTTTCCACCCTCTTCTGCCAGATATTTGGCAAAAATGATTATTACACTAATGAAAAGGTGCAGCAGAAGATTAAGGGTTTTTTAAATCAGATTTTGGTAACATCTGTGGGCCAGGAATAAGGGCAGCTGTATGTTCTGTTTCTTAATTTTAGTAAGATTTACTCTGGGTATAAAATGTTAGCCTCAGGCAAAATTTAACTGGCTTAAAAGAAAAGAAATGATAGTCTTACAGAAACTACCTAACTTAAACTGTTTGAAAACAGTGACTGAGATTAATCCCTTTTGCTCTAAGAAATTCCTACTTTCTGACAAAGAAGATACAATTATAGATTGAGAGAAATGACTTTCAAAATTAACATTCCAGCAGACCCCAACATAATAGATACATTCATTCCTGGTGTATCTGCATGGAAATCAAAGGAGATACATCATGTTTGAATCCGGGCTTTTATTTTTAGAACATGCAGCACATTTGCAGCGCGCTGGCTCGCTCGCACCCAGTGCACAGAGGGAGAGATGTAGCTCAGCCCTGTACCCAGGCGGGAAACCAGGCTGGGGGTCCAGCCACCTGGGCTCGATTCTGAGCTCTGCAAACCATGGGCCAACAAAAGGGGATGGGGTTTGGGAAGGCATTTGGGTGCCTAAAAATCCAGGCAGGTGGAGTAGAGGTGGGTGGTGCGGCATTTTCAAAAATTAACTTTTTTCTGTAGACAACTGCATCTTTAGGTGTCTTTTCTATACCTTTAAAATCTTCTTTCTGTTTCTCTTTCCATCCCATGCCACCCTTGTATCATTAGGCCTCAGTCCTCACAGGAAAAAAAAAAGATCAGTGGAAAGTATGGGGTTAATCTAACCCTTTATCTCAAAGAACAATAAAAAATTGGTGGGTAATGCATCTTAACAAACGCTACATAATGCATCAATTAATGCTGCATCTAGCGAACTGTATCTGACACAAGAACCGAGATGTATCGGGTCTCTTGAACCTGTTACAATTACTCTGTTTTTTCTATTATGACAATAAGCGTATCTGTGCAATGAAACTCCCATTACCTACCTGCCCTTCAAAGCGCTCTCTGAACATCAGCTCAGAGACCACGATTTAGGAAGCAACGACTGGAACCATCCTGAGACATTAAAGAGTGTCTTCCAGCTCTTTTAGTATGTTTTTTATGCCAGGACCAACATTTCCCCCAGCAGTCTTCTCCTGCTCTTGTTTATACCTGTGGACTAATTAGGTATTTTAATTTTAAATGGGAAAGAAAATTAATTTGGGGTGAAAGAGAGCAAGGATCTAAGCACAGATGGGTATGCCGTACCTTTGGTCTATTACATCCAAAAATGTTCCGGCTCAACAAGGGCGAGTTCATTGATTCAGCTCACTCCAATGAAACAAACAGAAGAAAGTGCAATGAAACAAAGCAAAAGTCAGTGGCAGGAGCTCAACAAACCCAAAATGCCCGCAGCAGAGGGTGGATAGTCGAGCCACCACACCGCAGTGCTGACAGGAGCTAATTCTGCAGCAGCTCCATTACTACCTGCACGTGACTTCAGTCATACTTCATCTTCTAATTGATATCTGCCATTGCCTCATAACTAATGATGACTAATGGTAATATCTAGAAAGACAAATAAAAGCTAATGCAAAACCATACTGTGGTGCAGTTCCCTTTGGAAAGCTCTCGGGCCATTAAGAAGCAATTGGAAGTGGAGATTGATGTGCCCTGGGGGTTGCTCCCGGGGATGCGGTGCCTCTCGGAACCCACGGGGCCCAGGGGCATCCCACTCGCTGCACCGCTCCGAAGAAGGGCACGCTCTCCAACCGTTTCTGGCTGTGCCATTTGGTGCCACACCAGAGCACAGCCAGGCCATGGCACCTCGCCGGCTCCGCCAAAGGCAAGTGCAGCCCAAGGCATCCAACTGCACCGAGACGCATCCTCTGCCATGCCCAAGGACGTCAGCATCCCGCAGCAATGGCATTTTGCTTTCTCTGCTGGTTGTTTTTTTTTTTTCTTTTTTATCCACCAGGCACTGCAACACACTGTGACTTCTTGGATGTAAAATATCAAGGAATTAAATCCCCAAACACTATAGACAGACAGTGACAGTAAACACAGCTTGTTTTCAACAGGTAGCACCTTGTACACACAAAACCAGACTACGTTTATAAGAATGTAATAGCTTGATTAAGCATGCTGATTTTTCATGAGAGTCATCTATACCATTTCAGAAAAGTTATGCTCTTTTAATTACAAAGTTTATGTCACCCAGTGCAATTTTAATGTAATGAAACATTAAACTGGACCTTGTGCTTGATGTAAGATAAAATTATTCATTGAATATTAGACCACTAGGCCACCTACTGTTCTTTTACAAATGGTTGAACTATCACGGGGTTACAGAACTTAACATGTAAATTGCAGCAGAAGTTATAATTTCTGTTGCAAATCCCAAAAGACTGTCATTTAAGTCAAATATATGAGTGAAATTTTGCCTCTGTGCCGTAATAATGCAGGGAAAATGACCAAAATCTGAACATATCTAAAGTAATTATTAACCCAATAATAATGCACTTTTAGTTATTTAATCAAGAGCCTTAAAAATTATTAATGGCAAGTTCTTCTTATAAAAATGGAGTTTTAAACACTGGCATTTAATTTTAGGGATAACAATACTTGATCTAGCCCATTAGTGAGATCTTTTGTAAAGCCAAGCAGTCTGTGCGTTTCAGAGCAATTCCTGCTCGTCTTTGAGATCATTACTCTCACAGAAGCGAGAACAGCTTTACCAAATAATCTTTTTAAAAGTGAATTTAATATTTAACTGCACACTGAAAATCTGGAGTAAGTTGAGTTAGATTAAAAAAAATCAGGGAGCAAAATCCCCTCGTAGAGCAGATTTGTATGGATCCTGCTCACAAGCCCGTTAAAATCCACCGGATCGTTTCCCTTCATCCCCAAAGCCTTCCGATCGGGTGTATAAATAGGAGAGGGCAGTTGCAGGAAAATTATTCGTGGCGCCTGAGCTTGCCTCCCAGCCGCTGCCGAAGAGGAATCTGAGCAGTGACTGTGCATCACCCTGAATCTGTAATAATAGCACCTTTCCTGTCACTCTTTGTCCCTTCATTTTTAAACGCGATTGGGTCAGGAACAGGCAATTTACATTTTTATATAATCTTTGCTCAGGTGATTCAGCTGCTCTGACGTTTTAGCATTTTGTGTGCAGCTTCAGGTTTCACCTACCCTCCTCGTGCATTTCCATATGATGGGGGTCTGCCATCCTCGCAGCTGATACAGATCTATTTAGCTTCTCCCCCTTGCCATACCTGCAGCCTGTAGCAGGTTGTCAGGGAATGAATTTTCATTTTCTCCCCCGTGAGTCCATCACGTGGCTGTCACCAGAATTTGCTCTGTCTGAACTCCTCCATCCCCCTGATTTATGGCTGGTTGATGAGAGGTTGGAGGGCTCTCAGTGTAGCAATAATCTGCACCCTGGTCCGGCACCCATCTAAAGTTAGGATTTCCGATCTAAATATTTAGTCCCCGCAGTACGGCAATCATTTACGAAATTATTAAATAACTTTTCGTCGGACCGAACACCTTTGGGATATTTTTCTAGGTCAATATTCATCAGCAGACCCCGAATGTAAAGGTTAAGTGCACATTTCCTCTGCCAAATAAGAATGAATTTCAAACCTGATTGATTCTGGTCATGGAAACCGTAAATACTTACTCCAAATGGTAGATAGGTTACTAAGTCCACTCATTTCCACATCTGATATCGATAAGACTCTGCTTCCCCCTTATCAGCCCCTCTCATATTTCACTGGAGCGAGCGACGCGCGGGGAGCCGGCCGTGCCTGTCGGGGCTGGCTGATGGCCCCTGCCTTCCCCCGCGCCATTCTTCAGTGGTCCTTGAATCTTTCACCCCTGTCACTCCTCTTTCATCATTATCTGAGGTGATCGGTCAGCCCTGTGCCACCACCTGTCTCTTCGATCCGATGCCAACAGTGCTCCGGAAAACTGTCACTCCCGAGCTCCTTCCATTTATAGTGAGTCTCATTAACACCTCTCTTCCCTCTGGCCATGTGCCACTACAATTTAAGATGACTGTTGTTACTAAACACACACAAAAAAATATGTTAAAATAGCATTAAGAGCCTGATTTAAATCTATTAAAGCCTGGCAATTTGGAGTTAAAATCTCCCTCCGTGTCTGCGCATGGTTAGGGGGGTGCATATATTTCACATTAATGTATTTAGACCTGTATAAATATATATATATGCATGTATTCCCCCTCCCGCAGTTTCCCCTCAGCCTCGGCATTGCACCTTGTCTGGGAACAAACGCCGCTGCCGGCCCCCAGACACAAAGCCCGAGTAAAGAGGATTTATGCCGGGGACATAAAGGCGGCTGCGGGAAGGGAGAGGAGAGGTGGCGGAGGCACTGGAGTGTTCCCGGGGAGAGCCAGCTCCGGGCTGCCCTGCCCCGGTGGCCCTGATCCCGCCAAGCAG
Source organism: Strix uralensis (assembly GCF_047716275.1). Classification (NCBI taxonomy): domain Eukaryota; kingdom Metazoa; phylum Chordata; class Aves; order Strigiformes; family Strigidae; genus Strix; species Strix uralensis. Next base: position 40,934,814 of record NC_133978.1, read on the forward strand.
CTAAGTGTGCATTTATATTTAAGCATGGGGGCAATCCTGTTCAAGAGGACGACTCATAGGGATTAACCCCATGCGTGATGCTGCCTTCATTTCTTTTTACCTTGATTTTTCCATCCATGAATAAATAGGGATAATAATACCTAGATAATAACTACAGTCTCAGAGCGCTTCCTGGGAAGGGGATTGTGAACATACTCAAGTTACCTTTAGAAAAAAATGTTTTGAAGCTTTTAGGCACCCAAAGACACTTTAATGATTGAAATGGTATAAGCAGTATCAGGAGTGTGGCCAACCTCTGATCTGGGCAGGTACGTGGTAAACATTTTGCCACTCTGTTTATATAATTTCAATCCCTTTCATGAGCTACAAGAGCTATTAAAGACCACTCAGATGGTTTTTAACTGACAACTGTTTTCATTGCAATACCTTCACCCTTAAAATGAGTCAGGATTTTCTTCTCCCCAACTCTCCTACAGCAACGCTTGTTTAGAAGGCACAAATGAGAAAAGGGTATGAGCAACTGCAAAGAGTGAAACCAAAGGGTTTCTCCCCTTTTGAGCGGCCAGGTCAGCACAAAAAACATTTTGCAGAAGCAAGCCCTACTGCCAGGGACAGGCCTTTGCAGCTCACACCAACTCCCATGTCCTTGCCCGTGGCCACCGCTACCACCGCCAGCCCTCCCAGTTAAAACACTGCTGGGGATGCCCTGGAAATACAGACGTAACCACAGACTTCTTCAGGATGACCCGGTGCTTATGACTAAGCGCCGGCATAAGCCTTAACAAGGTCTGGGGCTTAAGGAGATTTCAGAGCTCGCAGGTTTGGTCTGCTGAGAAAATGGCATGTGGAAAGCTAAAAATCAGTGGGGTAGGTAGCAGGGGGTTGTGCCTGGCCCCCTGCTCCCATGGGCCGATGGGCACACGCGTGTGGTTTTGCACACCTGAACTTCTCCAGTGCAATCACCATTTTACATGCAAAATAACATTGGCACTAGTGTTTCTTTTTGAAAATATAACCTAAAATGCTGTATGCTTTTTAGGAAAACTCTATGTTAAAATCAAGCGATGGGAAGGATTTTTTTTTTTTTAAGTCTCCGCTTACTAAGAAGCATAGACATATATAGTAGTTTGCCAACTTAAAAATAAATCGTAGCACTTTTTATTGGGTTGTATTCAACCCAAAACCTCAGGTTTGACCACCCCAAAACCTGAGAAAGTACAAGAACTTGAATTTAGAGCTAAAGCCAAATATTGCTACTGGTTCTTGTTTTAATACTGAGCAATGTTTTAATAATGAGCCCACTCTTGGACACCCAAGGTTCAACTGGGCTTAAAATATGAAGGCTTCTCTCCAGCAGGCAGCTGCCTGCAAGCAGAGGGGCTGCCTCTACAGAGCTCCCTGTAGATTAAGGTCTTGGTGAGAGAAGGGTAAGAAGCACCAAAAGGCAAGGAGAAAACCATCTTTTATTTCTTTTTTTTTTTTCCCTCTGCAATTTAGAAACAGCACAATTTTATATATATAATTTTTAAATTTATAAAACATTTACATACAGATTGAGATCTCAAATGCCAAGTCTGAGTGTGGAGTGAGTTGTTTTTGCCAAGTTACACACCGTGGAAGATAAACCTTTGTAACAGAAACACTCCTACGAGCTGCTGCATGAATGGGGCTGCTGTAACAGCATCCTCCAGTCAGGCTCCTGCTTTTTCCAAGCTACACTCCCAGTTTTCAGATGTTCCTTTCCCTATACACAGTGTTTAACTGGGTAAGGTTATATCTAGTAATGCTGGTTTTAGTTAGAACACTGAGCTTGCTTTCTGTGTTCAGGCTAAATCACTGGAAGAAAGCATTTCCACTTCTTGCTATTTACTGTCTATCAAAATGCTTTCTCAACTGCGGAGTTAGGGACCACCCGTGCCCACAACCGCAGCAAAGCCAAACGTGTGTACAGTGGAGGGAAACGAGAGATGAGTCAAGTCACAGCCCTCAAAGCAGCACTCAAGCAATTCACATAAATTTCATCAACAGACGGACGTGCTCTTTCATACCTTCACATGTCTCTCTGCAAACTATGAAACTCTGCCACCTGATACCAGTTTTAGTGTCATCTACACATTTGCCAAGCGCAACCTTTGGAAAGCAGATTGTGAAGCGTATTGCATCACTCAAAATAATCTGACTGAGAAATTTAAAATGTGGACAACCAAAGGCATGATTGATTTTTTCTGATTATTTTCCTCTTTTTGATCAGTTACCTATATCTAAAGGTTATGAATATAAGCAAAAATGTTTTAATGCTTTCATGTTAAACATGTTTTGTACAAGGCTGCATTATTTCTTCTCCTGGCTGTGAAATGACATCTCCCAAACATGTTGGTGATGTAAACATGGACACTCAGGAGAGCAGCGTGGCCAGAGGGCACCTTACCTTCTCTTTCTGGGGGTACCATTCCCCACACGCACTCCTCCTGTGTTGTATCACAGGGAAGTACAAAACCAGCTCTGAAAGAAAGGCAAAGCTCAGCACCCCAAAGCAAGGCACAGCCTTGCAGACCTCACAGCACAGCGTTAGCGGCGTCTCCGCACAGAGCCCTCGCTGCGCCACAGGTTTAGTGGCATCCTTCTGTCATGTCAACGTCGGGAATTGTATTTCTAGTCCTGAAGCTTGCTTTCAACATTATTGATCATGCAATCTTGTTCTATGACCTGGAACATGTCTGTCAACAGCGTTTCTTAGTCTTACAATGTCCAAAGTTGCAAAGGAAAGTTACTGTCATGAGCTCGGGGAGAAGTCATGCTTTATGGCTACTCCAGTGCATTAAAGTGCATTAGATTTGTCCATTTGCCAATCATCACTTATTTACTTTTGTGGTGTTAAATAATCTAAACGCAGCGACTATAGATTGAATGTCAGGCTCATGATACCTAGTTATCATTTCCTTCGAGCAGCACGGGCACCGGGCTGTCAGTGGGGAAGCCCAGACGTGGTGTGGCACAGCCGTCCAGACTCCATCCTGCCTCCTCTCCTGCTGTCCTTGGCACTAAGGTCTGGCCCGATAAAAATTAAGCAAAAGAAAAAGCCTTAAATGTGTTTATGCATATTTTCTTACGCTTATAAAAAATGCTTTGTGCTTTTTGTCAACATTCATCCCAGTGTTTCTTGTCTAATTATGAACAGCATCGTTTTTGTTATTTATTATTCTTTTTCCTTCCATCCATACTTCATATTCCACCTTAAAAGAAACCTCTGTTACGATACTGACACCAAAAGACAAATCTGTGATGGTTAAGAAGCTATTGTACTGTTAGTGCTGCTTATCCTGCTCACGGGCACCGGTTGTTACTTTTTTGCTTTCCCCCATCCAGGTCTCATATCTGTTTGCCCAACGTGCAGGTTTGTGTGTTGTTCAGAAGCAGGGCTCTGCCTTCACTGTCAACATCCACAACACAACTTAGTGAGATCCTCACCCCCAGTACCTGTAAGTACAAATAACATCCAAAGGCAAGCCAATATGCAGGTACTTTTCTCACATTTCCTTTTTTTTTTTTTTTTTTCCCTGATACATGAAAAGTTGTTAAAGGGAAAATTGCAAGCACAAATCATACTTCAGAAAGGAAGGAACAGCAACAGTATAAAGATGGTAATTTTAATTATGCATTTCTGTTGCACAGAGATAATTTTTTAACCAAGTTTTCAAGTGGCTTCTAATTACGTATGTCATGTTTTAGGTGTATCTCAATCCAGAATGAGCTTGAAATACTGACCTTGCACATACCCACCCAAAACCTCAGCTAAAATCTGTCCTTATACAGTATTTTTCAAAAAATCCAAAATCCTCATTTGCAGTCTCCAGCTAAATCATCTGCAGTTGATCATCACATACCAAAAGTAAGCTTTTCTTAAATACAAATGAACACAAAGAGGATGGCATGAGGAACAAACCCCAGCACTCCCATGAGCATTCATGCTTCTTAGTGTTTTGAGACTAAACAAGGCTTAGGTGAAGGTACCTCCCTGTCTCTACAACCTCTGCACAGGTTTTAAATAAAAACAAAAGAAAAGGTTATGCTTGGCTCAAAATCATCTGCTAACACAGGTCAAAGGGTTTCATGTCTGTTGGCATGCCAGATTTGTAGAGTGCCTCATATTTAGCCATAGGGGTTGCTGCCATGCAGTGAAAATAACAAATTGCAATTAATTTCTTTCATTAAGTGTTTTATCAAGACATTTTTCCACAATTTCAGAGAAGGGAATTTTCCAATAAGCATTTATTTGATGTTTAGTGTAATAAAGTTTTAGGTCCAACTGTACTACAAGTAAGTATGAGCAATAGTAGTAAATAATAATAATATTCTCCACACAGCAGCAAGATCCTACTTGCCTTGACAAAAAAATGCTTATGCCGACCATAGCTCACCTATGGACTATGAATTTATTGGGAATCAGGCATGTGAGAGTTTTGCAGCCCCTGGTATATGCAGACGCACAAGCCCCGTTCACCACACTGAAGGTTCAAAAAAGATTCATAAGGTTTTCCTTTTTCTTTTATATTCTCTTTAAATCAGGGTGTCAGTAATGAAGGTAGGTCAAAAAAGCATAACCAGAGCCTGGATTTTTGCAGTTTGCCACTGTCCTTCTCAGTCGAACACGCATGGCATCTCCATCCAATTGTGCCTGTAGACAAGGCTTCCAGGAGGTGTTTAGGGAGCTTCAGGGTTGGGGGAAAAAAAGATGATGCTGCAAACATGTGGCCCTAATTGGAAGTTTAGAATACAGGAAGCCACTTCATTAATGGCACTGAAGCCATCCGAAGGTGTCCGAGGGTGCTGTGCACACCGGGGTGTTGGGGGACAAGCAGCCTGTCAGTCTTCATTTGGCCTTTCTTGCAGCTTCCACCAAAGTCCCTGCTCCAAACGCGTTTGTTCATCCCCACGTTCGAGCCTCTGACCTGCTGATTTGTTTATTTTTGTTGTTGATTTGCCCATCTGCTAATGTTTGTTTTGTCATTTGTTTACTTCAAGTTAATGTTTCTTTGATTTTATTGTGGAGCGCTATGAGGTCCTAAATGATATGGGCATGTATAAAAATAAATGATGGTTATTTATCATTATCATTATTGCACTTGGCCAGGCCTTTAGCTCACTAAAGATACTGCTGTCTTCAGGGGCCTCTGAGATTTTACTTTTAATCTTGGGGGGAGTTCTAATTTCTAGGCTATATCCCTAATAACGAGCTGCCTAAGAAAACTGTGGTCTTAATTTTACTGAGCATACGATGAGACACATTAATGATGACAGGTAGAAAATACCCAGCCCCCTAAATCCCACTTTCCACCGCAGCGATGGACTCTTTTTACCAATTTAACTGTTGGTATAAAAAGCAAAGAACAAATACACGTGAAATTTTTGAAAGACTTGTAGAAATTCAAGCTGTCCCCAACTAAAGTGGGAAACAACAGCATGGGTTAAAGAGGAGGGAATACAGTAAGTAAAGTACCTGCCTGGCACAGGGAAATGGAAGAAGGTTAACCAAGTTAATCTTCCCCTATTTCCTCCACTCCTTGCACAAGGCCTCCAGGCTGAACGGTCATTAGGAACCATATAATTGACTCATCCACAGGATTTCCTTTTTGTGTTCTGAATTATGGCAGATTTTCCACATTCTTCTTTTTTTTAATTTTAAACATTTGAAGCATTAAAACAGCAGGAATCCTTCATCTACAGGTAGAAGATTTGTCCTATTAGCGAGAACACAGAGCCATTTCTAATTCAGGACACTGCTACCACATATTCCCCAGCACCATTAAAATCTGCTGATTAACCAATGGACCAATGGATCTCCGTGTGCTATACAGCTGTCACATCAGATGTTTTCTCTGCTACAATTGGTGTGTAATTTTGCTGGGTTTAAGTGCAGAAGAGGGGAATTTCCTTGTGATGGTACAAATAATTCATCATGGGCTATGGCTCAAGATTGTTATGAGGGAAAGAAATATCTCACAGTTATACTGTAGTTCATCCTACACCTGACAAGAGAGTGTTTGGCACATATAGTGGAAGCTTGATAAAATGTTTTAAAATCAGACACCGAAAAAGAATTGCGAAAGAAATTCTTCTTCAAAATCATTTTGCGCTGAATTATTTCTTTTTACTTGAAAGCCCTGTTAATATACAGAAAGCATAGCAGGTCTGCTATTAAATGTGTGCGACAAACCAGCATAATCACTCATTTCATAGAAAGACGCCTTCGTTTTTGTTTTGTTTTCCAAACTGATTTTAAAAACAGAGAGAAGCGTGTCCTATAGCAAACAGTATAAAACAAATGTTGCTAGCTTTGCTTCATTATGTGGTACATTGTAGTTTTATGCATGTACGCTGTGTGAACAAGAGGGTTAAAAGTTAAACAGTAGCCTAGGGCTAACACACTTGCAAGCTGAACAGGTACAAAATAGGCTTTTGTTGCTTTCAAACTATTACTGTATGTCTTTAGCAGAAACTAACAGAACGGGCATCTGTGTGCAAAAATGTATTTCCTTACGGTTTCAGGTATTGTGAAATGGGACTGTTTTAATGGCTGAAATGCCCATATGACCTTTAATCCAAAGTCGTAAATTTGTCAGTGTCTGAAACTGGCAGGATATCATTCCTAATGAGGCTAGTTTTTAGGACTTTGTATATCAAGAGTACCATCAGAGAGTGAGGCAGAAAGTAACCTCACGTGAATTCGGGGGTACGGTATTGGTAAATCATTAAAGGGAAATAAAAGAGAGAGCTGTGACGAGAGTGTCATTGCAATTTCGCATAAAGTAATGAAGAAATAGCGAAACACGGTGAGCTCAGGTTATTCTATATTTCATAAAATGATAAATAACTACTAGTCATGTTTATGTATAATGAATTACAATCCTGCTACATTTACCTTAGTAACATTTTACAGAGGTTGTATTTTACTCCCAACTACCAATTATGTCATCATCCTGGCATTTACCTGGACGTAATGATACACAGCAAACCCATTCTTGTAACATAACTCATTGCTTAAAAGTGTTTGTAAAGCCATACGGCATCCTATATACTCATAATGACTTGGATATTGCTATTAAATTTTACAGATTAAAGTTTACTAAATCTTAAAGTCTTGCACCAGTTCCAATATTTCTTATTAATCCTAAAGGAAAAGATGCTCAGCTATTTAAATGTCAAAAACTATGTAGCCCTCTTTAAAAATAAAAAGAAACAACCCAAGCCAGGGACGGGGTGCTTATTAAACAAAGACACACGGCAACATAACTAACCCTGTAACTTCAGAATTAAGCTGTACGTGAATTTTAATGGTTCATTTGACCCATCACGGGAAGTTCCTTGCACCACCATTGTTGTTTCTGTGGAAAACAGGCTGGGAAGGGCACAGACACTCCCCAGCAGCTCAGTGCAGGTTTCATTTCTGCAGAACTCAAAACCTCAGTCAGAAATATCTACTGTAACATTATCTTGCATTTATTCAATTTAATTTCAGTTTGAGAAGGATAGCATATAGATCTTTTTATAAGCTTGTAAGGTCACCAAATTTAAATTAAAGTGACCTCTTTTAAAGCACATTAATAAAAGTACTATGTGGAGGGAAATTTAATATGAATGGTTAAAATGCATGGAATTCAGATTTTACTGTCAAACAGCTCAATTAAACAAATTGAATTTTTAAGCAACAAAAGGGAATTGAATCAAATTAGAAACAGAGTGGGATCTGAAATGTGGACATTTATGAGTGATAGTCACAGGGCCCTCCAGCAGTGAGTTTTCTTTATTTGTTGCCTCAGCAGTTAGAGGGGTTGGCAGGCTGCAACACAAAAGGATAAAAATGTTCACCATTGAAACACAGTTTTTGGCTCCCAATAAATCATCTGTCACTTCATCACAGCCCAGTAGATAATGAGCAATAAAGTTTTCACACTCAGGCAATGAGGAAGCAGACACAAGAAATACAGCTAAAGCTGCTGTCTTTCTTTTCTGTAAACGCAAGGTGCTTTGTATAATAAATGACCTCTGGATTTCTGGAAAAGAACAATTCCAGCCTCGGTAAAATAAACCATTTGATGCACTAAAAAAAGCAAAATCTAATAACATTATTTAGTTCCTTTAATGAAAGAAATAATCACATTATATATATGAGCTACAGCCATCTATAACAGGAAGAGATTCCAGGGTATTACCTCTGAAGTTGTCTCTCCACTGCCAGCAAAGCACATTGCTGAAAATACAATAAAGCTGCACAATAATTTGAAGTGTGATTGTTTGCAGAGATTCAGGAGACATTTGTGTTTGGAGCCCGATCCTGTGAGGTTTCCTCGACCGTGCCTCCCTAGGCTGGAAGCCCAGCACCGCACCACGAAGAACCTCTGAGGGTGTCCCTGCAAGAAGATGTAATATCATCAGGCCAAATTAATTGCAAACAGGTCTTGCCTTGACCTGGAAATTTTTTAAAGTGTTTTTTTAACAGTATTTTACCTTACTCTGATACCTTCTAACTGCTGGTTTGGTGAATATTTTGCTGTTGTTATGCCACAACCCAAGCAAAAACTGTTGGTCCTAGGTCCGCAATCATTTTTTGTTACTTTGTTTGGATTTTTTTATCTGAAGTTTCAACCCATGTCAGCTTACTGGTAGTGCTAAGCGTACTCATAATTCAAATTTCATATCAAAGACATTTCAGCAAGGGTATCTGGGATGGCTATGTACAAAGTCTAGTTCACATGCAAAATGGATCAGTCAAAAAGTAACAATGCAGTCCATAAACCACATGAAACATTTCATATGTTGATTCACATTTTTACTTTATATCAGCATTTGAAGGGACTTGAAGTAAAATAATATCAGATATTCTTGTCATATGCAAATGACAATATTTGCATAATATGTCAAGGTAGAAAAATGCAAATAAACTTTGGTAAAGTCTGTATTTTTGTCATTCTCTTATATAGCTAATTAGCAACTTGAAAGGAAATTGAAAGGTCCTCTTTTCTGAACTGTATGTCAGCTAAAAAAAGGCACTGAAGCCTGCTCATTTCTAGACCACGTGAGATGAACAATTAACATATCCATTTTATTGAACCGCTTACACTGATCCATAGCCATAAAGGTTGTTTATCGGCTTCCAAAGTTGAATACGAAGATACAGTCTGGTTCGAACAAAGGTGACAGAAATGTAGATGAAAAAGGCCATATTCTGCTATTAGAATGGTGTAAATCCAAGCAAAGCTTCCCTGAGATAAATGAAACCTTGGGTTTACCCCAATAGACTATAAAGCAGAACCAGGCTCCAAAAAGCTACACGGATGGACCTTCGCAATGACAAATATGTGGAACAGGCTTTTCAGCAGCTCAGAACCTGTCTTAGATCATTACAAGGTCTTAATACTCTGTGTGAAGGTTTATACTGTATTCTTTTTATAATATTAAGGATGTATTATTTATACCTACACTAGCCATGCCATAGAATACATGAGTAGAGTTTGTTTAGCAACAGAGTGAAAAAATATTTGCTACAGGGGCAGTCTGGCAATATTGCTTGTTAAGGCATGCTATTTGTAAGCAAATTTATATGAAAAGTATGCAATGTCTAATACTAAACTACTCCAGCCCCAGACTGAAGGGTGATTTTACAAACGTCCTGCAGCACTCAATCATTCCTTCATTTTAATGTCTTTATTTTATGATTTTGTTGATGAAATACTACTTACCCAGTGCTCAAAATTCCTTTTAGGCTGCAGGCACTGGCTAGTTGACACGGCAAGCCATATTTTACAGCTATATATTTCAGCTTTCTCTGTCCAAGTTGGAGGACACAGTAGCCAAGATGGTTTTTCATAGTAGAAATATATTTTCATATTTATTTATTGATTTGACTAATGTATCTATTTTTCAATTCACATGCTTATGTTTCAATCCATTAAAGTGATTCATGGTCAAATAATATGTTATTGCAAGTACAAAGAGGAGATAAAACCACTGTACACTGGCTATAACGCAAGAATAAAAATAATAAAAATCCATTGCATGATTAAATATAGTTTTTAATCCCCAAATGATCAAGAGTAAACTGATGTTTTTAATTATTTTTCTTTAAAATAAGTTTGTTTTTTTTCTAAGTAAAATACAATTACCGATTAAATAAGTTCTCAGGAATAAATATTCTTACCCAACCTAAGTGCTCAGTGTAAAACGAACATAAAGCATCAAATTACTATCAAAATAAAAAACTCAAAAGGCTTTTAATTAGTTAAAATGAGAACTAAATGGCAACTGGCAAAGGAATGCTGTGCCTGTCACCTCCAGGTTGGGGCTGGAGTAATGTCTGGTGCGGCAGTGGCCTGAATTTGCAGGCACAGTGGATGGTGACTCCTCAGTATCACACCTGAAATCACCCAGCTTGGTCCAGTTTTTTGGAGGCAGACAAAAAAATCCAAAGAAAAAGCAAAAAGAAACCCACCCACCAGGAGGAGCAGCGCTCAGCCCCAGCTGTGGGATGTCTCCAGCCTCCAGCACAGAGACCAACCTTGCCCTTGTACTACCGTGAGGTATTTCTCACTGTTTTTCTCACAAAAAAATTTCTCTTTCCTCCTGTCCTTCACTCCTGAACTATGAAACTTGATGGCAAGCAAAGCCAATGCCAGAAGATGCCTTGGGGGCTGGCCGGTGAGGGATGCTGCCTCTTCAAACAGAGGTTAGCAGGCCTGCTGCCCGGGCACCGGAGCCAGGCGCAGCTGCGGGATCATCCGCAACATGAACATGAATTTGTCATGGCAGGGTCAGGAGGACAGAACCTTACTGAGGACATGTTCTGCTCAGACCTCCAGCTGCAGGCTGCAGAACACAGCCACCGCAGGGTTTTCTGCTCAGAAAGGATCATTTATTCATGAACGTGCTCCTTCTCAAGAGCTAGAAAATATTTTGCTTTTTCTGGAAGAAAGCTTATGTGTTTTTCAAACCAATACCTGGAATGGATTTATCAGCGTAACTAGTGGATTTCACCCCCTAAAACCCTGAAGAACAGCTTTTTGTCCAGAGTAATGCATCTCCATTGCTGCTGGTAGGGTTAGACAACAGAAACATCGCTCATGCCCATCTCTCATGTCCATGTCTCACATGAGCAGTCACCTGCCTATAGAAAAAAATATACAATAATTAAGTGATGCACCTAAGATAGGCTGCTGGATCCAGTATCTCTAGCATTTTATATGAAAATTAAAGCCAAGGGCTGAACACCCACCATCAGGTTTCAGGCATGCAGATGGTAGCAGACTGGTTGCAGCAACAGAGTTAAAAAACAAAGCTTCATCTTTTCAGAAGACATTAAGAATTTTGGATGTTCTGAGCCTGAGACATCTGAAAGGGGGCTCTGTTACTGAAAGATGTTTGCTCAGCAGTCACTCAAAACCCTCTGTCTCAAATCCGAGTTTCCAAAAATCTACTAATGATATATCAGTAATCACTTTTGGAAATAAAAATCCCAGATTCCAGGGGGAATAAAAGAAAAAGAAAATAAAAAGGAATCAAAGGAGAGAAAAAGGATTCTATTCATTCTCTCTTCTGCATTAAAAACAAAAGAAAAGCAAAAGCATAACAAATGAGTTTTAGGGAGTCATTTTGGCAGGGAGTATGGAATAGGTTGTTGCTAACGGCAAAGACAAAAAGGAAAAAAAAAAACAATAACCCTAAATATCATGGAATTGAGAAGTTAATAAGCCTGAGAGAGAGAGGTGGAACCAAAATATAAAGGACAGAAAAGTAGGCCCACAGAGGAGGAAGACAGAGCCCATAGCGAACAAGTGGGGTGACATCCTCATTTATACTCCAACACTTTTACACTTATTGCAAGACCCGTGATGGCTCAGTAATTATAGATTAGCCATGGGAAATATCCCCCATGCAGGAGCTGAGGACACTATAGAAATAACTGGAAATGGGGACAGGGAGGGGGAGTCAGAACGGAGCAGAATTTGGGAGGATGGCAGTGCACATCAACGCTCAGCTCAGTGGGCAGCCCGGGGAACCCACCGTAATTCGGACAGGCTTCCAGAGCCGGCTGAGTTGCACCATTTCATTTCTGCACCCTAACGCTGGGAGAATGAAAAGGTAGTTTAAAGTCACCTTAGCTCCCCTTGGGAAGCAGAAGCACAGAAGGCTGTCAATGTGTTGAGGTAGAGCAGCTGAGAGGCTCTGGAGAGAGAGAGCTAAATGAATAGAAACTTGTTAAATGATGTGAGTTAATGAGAGCATTTTGGAATTAACCAGCTTCCATGACTTTAAATAAAACCCCAATGTCATTTTAAATTAGATTTTGTACATTTTTAAAACCATTATTTATTTATTTTTCACGAGGTGCATTGGTGGGAAGATGGAAGCATTAAAATTTAATCTCCTCAACCCACTAGTGGTCAAATACCAGTACTTCTTCTTCTCACTGTGTTCAGGAACATGGGGACAGTGGCAACAGCCAAGAGATTTGCCAAGAGCTGGGGGAGTCTCTCCCCCATGCACACGCTATTTGTAGGTGTAAGGATCTGTAGCCTACAGCCAAGAATGAGAACTTAGATGAAGGGGCCACCATCCTCTGACCCTAGGGTATCACACCGGTGACTCCAATCCTCACCTCCAGCAAGGTTTTTGCGCAGCAGATTAACACACGATGCCTCGACAGCCTCACCACAATCCCTGCCTCAGTGCCGTGCAATTGGCTGGGACTGGATTGACTGCTCTTGACATGAACATACCTTGACTGCTCATCACTTTCCTTGTCCTGCTTTTATGGCACTCAGAAGATGTGAAGTGGCTGTAACTTTTAATTTTTTTTTAAATTTTGTTATTTTTATTATTATTTAGGCCAACTTCTTCAGAGATAGATTATTTTAAAAGAAAGACTCCCAGTGTCAGTAAGTGGAAGATGAGGGAACATGCTTTGAAGGAAAATCAAGTCAGGTGAGCCTGGCTGATAAATGAAGTCAGTTCCTGCATCATACTTGTGCTGTAAGCAGGAAGATTTCTACATTTTGGAAGGTAATTTTCTGCACCAATTGTATATTAGCAGCAGCTATGCTTTCTTCAAACCACCTTAGAAGAAAAATGGTCCAGTGGAGTAGACACCAACCTGGGACTCCAACAGCTAAGGTTCAAATTTCTTTCTTTATGACATGCTCATGGAGAGCCTCAGATCTGATTGCTTCTGAAATTTTCATGCAATTCCACTTAAAGATCTTCTAAATTTATCTTTTCTTGCTTTATTTGTACTGTAGTTTCTTGCAGGTACAAACTGGGAACACTGGCACTGTCCAACTCTTGTGACCAATGTGAAATTGAAGGCTATGATGATGTCCCTGGCACCACAGTAAGAGATGCTATAAAAATATTTTTATCAAGTATAATTAATGCTGTTCACCATGTGGATGTTAGTTGCCCAATTACAACACTTCAGCATTACTTTGTTAGGAAAGAAAAAAACCTGCGATGGTGGTGGGTCAACGCAACCATTTCTGCAGTGGGGTGGTGCCCAGACACACACACAGTGAGTCGTGAGCACTTATCGCAGCAGACTGCTGCCGAGGACAAGATCCTGCTCCCAGGGTGGGCAGGGAGATTCCCCATGGCATTTCTAAGTCATGCCAAGCACCAAAAGCACACGCCAGCTTGCAGCACCCAAAGGAACTGCTCTGGGCAAGAACCCTATATCTTAAATAAAGAGTCACCAAAGCCTAGGGCCAGATCCTGGGTGCTAAAGGTATACAGGACGGCAAGAATATTGGACTGCAATATGTGCAGCTGAGACTGGGAAAAGAAGCTGTAAACTGGTCACAAAATGGAAGAAAGCAAAGGGAAAGAAGAAGGATGGGGTGGGGGACATGACAAGCCCCACAGCTGTCCCGTGCTCGCTGCAGGCTGCTCCCTGCACGCACCAACACAGAGCCACAGTAAACTTAACACCAAGTTGCAATTTAAAAATTCACAGAGCTTTTATATGATAATTACTGTTATTATAACTGGCCCATGAAATAAACACCTCTCCCAATTATACAAAAGGCATGAGGTCCTTAAGAGACAGAAATCTCACAATAAGATTTGCTTTCCAGCATAACGACAGAGTGAGAGGAGTGCAAGATGATAATAATAATATTATGGTACATATAATGTATGTTTTAATTAGTTAAAGGTAATCAAATGAGGTTTGTCACGATTATATTAAGGTCAGGTCTCCACATGGTTTCATCAACAACATATTAAGACAAGGGAGGTGATGCCAAATTGGGGTTTAAACCTAATCAACATAATTAAACAAAGCAAGAACATGTGTTTAGAGCTACACCCATTTTACTGATCTCTCTATTTTAATTACTCTTGTAGAGTAAATATTAGTACCAAAATAACTCTTAATTAAATTTCTCCCATACAAACAGAAAACACAATCTTCTTTTAATTTGCTATTTTTGTAAAATGGATGTACAACATCTAGGTCTTTTGTAGTAGAAACCATTTCAAAAGTGTGCTCAAATTATGCTAAACAGCCTAATACATTCCAATGTATTGACATACTGACTTCTAATGTGTGGGAAACGGGAAACTACACTGGCCTAAAAAAGTCATGGGAAACCATAAAAACAAACTAAGCATAATTTAAACTGATTGGATGCTTCCTTGTAAGAAGTTCTTAGTTTCTAAATACAAAATGTGGACATTGAAATGTGGTCAAGTTATGACTTAAATTAGAAAAACATGTTTTCTTAGGTTTCTATCTTGCAATATTTGGCACGACTCAGACACTGGGGAAAGAGTTATGTCAGTAACATTTTCAAAACTGCCTAAGTGGCTTTGCCCTGGGTTACGTTGAAATGGGACTTAGGTACTCAGAAGTCCAGAGGACATGAGTTTGCAAGGGCTTACAAATGTTTAAAGCTGCCTAGGTGCCTAAAAAATATATCCGGGCATTTTCAAATTCATTTAAGTGTTTTCAGAATTCTGACCTGAAGGAGATGATGTCCTATTCACTTGTACTCTGCATAAAAGCCTATAGATATTTTTTAAAGTACCAGTCTTTGGAATAAACCTAATATCCACTCCAGTGAGTAAGCCTGCTGCCTCTGGTGGGATTTCTCCCAATTTAGTTGCATAAGTAAAAGCAGGAGCAGGTCTGCTAACAGAGGTTTTAGCTAAGAAATATAAACTGAAGACATCTAGGCCCTCCTGGCAGTTGTGATTAGCAAAAGGGCTGCGGCGTCCTGATGTACTTGCACCTTTTTTAGAAAAGCTAACGCTGGAAATCAAATATTCGCTTTAAAAACAGAGTAACTAAAACATGCACCAGGGCCGGGGCTTTTCTGCCACTGGTCTGCACTATAGCATGGCAGGAGTTAAAAATGTAAGAACACAAAGTTATTAAAGCCGCACACAACGCAGCCTGCGTGGTGCTCAGCCACAAAGCGAGCCCTTCAGAGTACACTGCTGGCAAGCACTGGCACGGAAAGGACCCCAAATGAGTTAAGAAGTCTTCCACTCCATCATGAAGAATTGTTCTCTAGAGTAACTACCAGTGGGGAAATGCTTAAAACACTTACCATATGTGGCTAAGAAGGGTCTAATTTGTCCATTTGGAAATTTTGCCGCTTTTGAAAGGATAGTTAATTTAAAGTAATTTATTTCATAGGTGAAGCTTTATTCAGAGTGGTTAATATATCACCCTTGGTTGCCTGAACAATTAGAAATTGTCACCAAAGAAAAATGTCGCAGTTCATGTAAATAACTATTTACCTAAAGGAAATGGGAATCCACAAGAGTCAGCATACTTTAATGAGCCATGACAATAGGAAAAAAAAAAAAGCCGATGGTACACCGCATCTGCTAAAGCTGACATTGCTTATGGTAAAAATTGGCCAAAACAACTATTATTTGTTTTTTTCCGTGTCAGAAATAATGCAGCTTGAAATTTTCAACAGGCAACATGCGTCCAGGCCATTTGTTACTTCTAATAGCCTAATTGTTCTCCTGGCAGAAATAAAAAATTAGGGCACTTATGTCATTTACCTAAATTTCTAATTAATGCAATGGTAATAGAGAAACTGGAGCAGAAGAAAGAAAAAAAAAAAGTTGGGTGAAAAATGTTTCTCCTGGCCTTTCTATGATTTGTCTTTGTTAACTCTCCTACAATCTTTTCCTTTTAAACAGCAGGTAGACTGATCTCTGCAGAGATGTTTCATAGTTTTCCAATTGGACCAAAGTATGCTGGCCATTGAAAAATATGACTTCTTCCACCTGAACCATTGAACAGATGCAATAAAAGCACCAACTGTAGCACAGTGTTCTTTATGTTGCCTCAAAGGAATGTGCCATTAAAATGATGTAAGAAATATTATTCAAAACCAGCTAAGAAATCTGCACTTCAGGCTGCAATTTCAGCCACAAGTTTTCCACTGCTCCATGTCCAACTGTCCAGTGAATCCTGCAAAGCAAATCGTGGCCAGCATGTGCCCTCGTTAAGATGCAGGATGAAGAGAAGTTTAACTTTGACTTTCACGCACTCTGCATTTCAAACCATCACGTCCAGAAGGCAGAGGTTATTCCTCTGTGCTGTTTTAGCAGAGAGCAGTAAACTGCAAAGATGCTTCCAAGCCACTCGATTCCAGCTTATGTCGCTTCACATTGTTACAGAGGGAAATGCATCAAAATGCATCAACACACTTTGGAAACACCTCTAAAAGTGTCTCGAATTTACTTTGTCCTGCAGTACTGGCAAGTGTCCACCATCTTCTCAATATTTATTGTTGAAATGACATGGAGGAGGCTCAAGGTGATTCACGTTTATGCCTGCCGTCAAGATATTTACACCTACTTCTTTGAAATGATGCCACACGTTGATCTTGACACCAGTAATGCCATTAAAATATTGCTCAGGAAATGCACAAAAGCAGAAAACTGAGGAAATTTTTAAAGGATCCCTAGACAGCGTTTGTCCAACGAGGTCTCCAGGAAAGGTCAGATGGAGACAGGCTCCCATTTCTCAGCCATGCTTAGATCTGCCTGAGATACCAAGAAGGTACCATAAAAATGTTAAGAAAGTGATGGTTTTCCTGTCGCTTTACTGTCGCTTCCTGTGGAAGAGATATTCAAGTAGAACGGTAATTAAGCTGCAGGTAAACCAAGTAGGCTTACTCATGAGTGCTAGTAAAATATTTTAATTTTTCTATTAATGCCTGAGGTACTGGAAAAGAAGAGAGGGGATACCAAGAAGAAGGTCTGAGATTCAAACCAAACGTTACCTCAGAGTCACAGGTAAAAAAGTGCGCTGATGGTTCCTGTGGGCAGTTCATCCTTCCAGTGGGTGAAAATGCTTCACTGTTTCTGACCGCATCTTAATCTGGGGACCCACACCCCACTCCCAGCAAGTTTTGCCCTGAATCTCTGCTGGTTTAAAGCAATCTTTGCTTTAAAACGATGTGAATCCTTTACTCTTCCATGATCTGGAGTATCATGCCTGTGCCAAACCATAAGACGCTCCCCTTAGAATCTGGGCGTGACTTTTCAAGAGTTCATTGCAAATACCAATCCAGTGAAACTTTATTTTCTGCCACCAACAAACCCTCAGCACCCCCATGTCCCTCTGCAGGGGGCAGGACAAGGAGCAGCCCCCTTCTCAGGGCACCCGGCAGGCAGGCAGGCAGGCAGGCAGGCAGGCAGGCAGGCAGGCAGGGGTGTGAACTGCCTCCCCAGCTCCACTTTCCCACCTGGGCCTTAACATTTCCTCTGCAGCCTGGGAGCTGATTTGGCATGAGCGAGGCATAAACACAGGGCTTACAATAGCATCAGGAACTGGCAGGAGCTGAACTCCAGCAGCACTAGCGCGTATTGCTAAAATAAACATGTTATAGGCAAAGGTCATGATGCCTGTTAATATAAAGACTGCGTCTTGTATAATGCATTCAAATGCCAGAGTGAGAGAGGGAGATAATATGATCCATTTGCCAGATTCCTCCTTTTAGTTGTAACACGAAGCCATTCTGGGCTGGAATGACCCAGAGATGATAATGAAGCGGATGATGATGCCATTGCCTGTGATAATGGTGTGACAGGGAGAATACCCTGGAAAACTGCACGAGCTGATAAGTGTAAAGGTATAAACAAACCCAAACAATATGGACTTACAGACATTAGTGCAGAACAAAAGAGAGGAGGAAAATTGAGGCCAACTGATCAACATTAAAGAAAAAAGACTTTGCAAGGGTGACTTTTTCAGCGATTTTCGGTAGCGCAGCGCGTTTCATTCCCAAGCCCTTCAGTGGCAGCCTCCCGAAACTGAGCCCTTCCCAGCCGAAACAACAGAAGGCAAACTGTCTCATACTGTGGGGGGACCACTTCTCCCTGCCCGGGAACAGTTTGTTGCAAACAGTCCGCGATATGAAAATGTATTTAATGCAATTAATAATTTAAGAAGTGAGAGCATGTGCTCTTGGAGAGTTAAATGCTTGTCAGAGTGATAGATGCACGCTTCACCACCAATACATTTCGTATGAAGAGCAGAGGGATTTTGCAAACTTGTGTTGACCTTGGGTTGCAGTATATAGGAGGCAGATTGCGAAGGCAGGCCTGCGTATGGTAGGAGAGTGCGTCAGCTCTCAATTTACAGCCCTTTCCCCAATTAAAGGACTGTAAAAACATTAAAATTAATGCAGTCTTAACTCCAGAGCAGGCTCTACTTTCTTAATTAGTGCATAATTATTCAGTTTTTGATATCCTGGAAAATTATCACATGGAAATTATTTTAGGCACAGTAACAATAGCAAAAATCTCTCTACCCCCCCAACTCGATTAACATGTGGAAGTAATTAACACTTTATTACAGTGAAAATACTATTACTGCTAATGTTTAATGACTTTTGCCATTGCATCATAAGCAGGAAATTTAGAACACTACAGAGCAACGGTCTGCTATAAATATAGTACAAAGATTATAAACCAGAGTCAGATGATTCGCACTAACAGCGTTTAAGACAGGGATATGACATACAATATGTTTCCAAAATGTCATATGCAGGAAATATAATTTTCTTGATAAAGTCCACTCCATACAGAAAAACAGCTAGTTCAATAACGCTGGATGTGTACAGTGTAGGCAGCAGTGCTAGAGTCCTTGCAAAAGCCTGTTGTTAATCAAATTGAAACATAAAACCTGAAGCATAAAGTTATTTTCTCATAACAGTTTAATAGAAATTTCCAATCAAACAAAGGCCAAAAAGTGTTATTACAACATGAAGTTCCTTGTATAAACAACTTAAAATGAAGTAGGGGAAAGTTTCATGGGATTTATGGATTTCTTTATTTTTGTTATTTAGAGTAAATGTCTACTGTAGATCTCCTATAAATGTCTCGAGAAATTATGCACCAGCTTTAGATGATTCACACTAACAGCAATTAAGATGCTGAGTCCACATAAGTGTCGAAGAGGTCAGTGCTCAGGAAATATCATTTCATTTCAGCTGGTGTGATGGAGCCAAATGTGCCAGAGACAAAAGGAGACCAAAAGGGATGGAGACAGCTTTGTCTCGAGCTGGGCCTCTCCACGGCTGTGACAAGGGTACAACAGATGAGTAGAAGTAGGGTGATGTTTAGTAAAATGTTTCACTATCAAAATGTAAATGGAAAGTTGTATTTGATATCCAGCACAGCCTTCCGGAAATTCCCAAACAAACAAAGCATAAAGCAATACAAAAGCTCTGTAAAAACAAATATAGAAGGAAATAAACAGAAAACAAAGCTGACCCTAGAAATCTTGGGAAAGCTGCATAAAGTCATACTTTGCTTATTTGCTACTGTTTATGTTGTTGGACTGAGAATTAATGAAGATGAGCACTAATCATACTTCAATCCATGGAATGATTTTAAATTTTAATATTCTATGTGCATAGCTCATTGGGCTTTCCCCTTTTCAGTGTTTTTCTTGATGCTTTGAAATGCATTCACTGAACTGCACCAGTTTCACTGGCTGGCTAATACTACTCATAAATTAAGGAACCCCTTGCTTCAGAAACATCTCCTTGATCCATTGGCCATGGATATGGAGGGGAAGAATTTGGCACAAGGATGCTGAATATAAATTGCTATTTTGGAAACACCTCTTACCAGCCAATGTCTGGAGCCAGCATGGAAGAAGAATTCACCTGAAGTGGACACAGCTATTCACTCTGGGATTAACTTGTTGCAGTTGCAAATGAATCATGAAACCAGCTTTGGCAAACCTGAGCCTGGACCTGCAGTGGAACTGAAATAATGTATGTGAAAAACCTGAACTGGATTACGAGGCCATCTGGAATGCATTCGCCTTATGCATTAGGAGTAGCAGTTTCCTTGACAGAGGTTGTGAAATATTAGAATTCCTAATGGAAGAAATATGGTAGTGCAAAATGACACAAAAATCACACAACCTCATTCCCTGACACGGAACAGTGAAAATGCGAAGCTTTCTCTCAAGGGTACTCTATCAATCCTTTGCAAACAAGGCACTTCAGCAGGCAGAGGGGGGAGCTGACAGGGGTTAACCCTTCCGCGCCACCACTGCCATACAGGGCAAGAGAGAGCTTCCCTCTTTGGGGAGGCCAAAAATGGGAAGAAATTATGGCAATCGTAAATCCACATGGGAAACTGCTCCTGAAGTGGGGGGTACCTCTGACACAGGCAACCCAAGGAGCGGTAGACCCCAGGGACAGACTCCTGCCACTCTCACACCCCTCTGGAGTGATGTTTAGATGCCTCTAGCCCCACTCTCTTGGCAAATGCTACCTCTGGTTTATGCCAAAGGCAGGGGGGAACCATGTCAGTAAGCCTACGGACAGCATCACCAACCAAAGGCTGTTGGGGAGATGCTGCAACTAACGGCAGAAAATGTTGTGATCTTCCCCTCAAAATATCTTATTTCGAAGCTCTGTGGTGGTAGGTCAGCCTGGGCTTTGGAAGACTTGACTCACAATAACGGTTTGCTGCACTAACATCTATGCCACTTTGAATTTCACATTCAAGGGATGAATATTTTGCTGGTCGTAATGATTTACCAGCAAAAACTCTATGGTTGGGACCCTTCTGAAACACGTACTTGCACATCTTGGGCTGCGCCCAGAGCAGTTGATGACATCCATCTAGGAAGCAGCTCCAAATTCTTTGCATTTTATTCTTAAAATCACAGTGTGTCCTCAGGTCAGCAGTCCTATACCACAGTAATGAGTGTCACCAGAGGCATTGTGGTAACAGACGATACCTCATAGCACATCTGATGGAAGTTGATATAGTATTTACTTTTTGTTCAGTAACAAACTTTTTTAATTTGCACTAATGACTGAGAGAGGCATCACAGGTTATCAGATTTTGTGACTGAGCTAGGAAATGCTACAATAAAACAATAAACAATAAAACCAATCACAGATAATACCCTGAACAAAGTAATTAGGCCACCTCATTCAGCAAGCATCGTTTAGTTTAAAAGAGAAGCTTATTCTAACTCCAGACAGAGAAAAGTGGATAAATCAAAAGCTACCACTTTCCTGGCTGCTTTCTAGAGCTGTAGTTGCTGACGAAGAAAATAAAACCACACTTGGGCTCTGCTTGGGGGTGCAGACCTAGGAGAGCTTTGGGAACGAGGTGGTCAGGAGTGCAGGGCTGAGATGGAGGTGGCACGTGAACCACCGCCACCAGCACACGTAAGCCACCAAAACTTTATTTGATGGGATTTGTTCAACGGATTGATTGGGAGGCTTACACTGCTGTATTCCCAGCCAGGGGCACTTAAACCAGACTTACGGATCAGGCTTATACTCAATAGCTCTGAGTGAGTACAGTAGGACAGTGTTTGGAAGGGGTTGCAGACCTGGCCATGTATAGGAGCAGATGTAGAAATTATCCATCATAAAATGAACCCTACTACCATAGAGGAAAGGTTAGATGAACTTCGACGTCATGGCCACACTTCAGCTGGGGCTTTCTAGTGATGGCCAGGCCAGCAACGCTCTCACTCACCCTCTGCATGGGTTCATCTTGGGTAACGTACATCTTTAGAAGTACCTAACTGACTTAGGAACCTTAATATTTTTGGTTTCAAGTACTTTTCAAAATCCCATCCCTAGTCTCCCTCATTGTCATTTATAAGACGCACAAAGCTACTGTTTATTGCTACTTCCCTGCAGAAAAGGGAATAACTCAAAGATAGATTTTCTGTTTAGGAAATAGATCTGGGTTGAATTATTCAAAAAGGCTAACAATATCCAGCCCCAGAAAACTAAGTAAAGGCAGAGAAGACTCCAGAGCTAAGGGGCTTTTATACAGCAGCCAATTGTTATGACTCCTTTTAATTAAATACAAATGAATTAATTGATATGAAGTACTGCTAGGCAATTATTTTGCTGACATTTTGTCTCTTTTGAGACACACTTGTTTACTGCATCTATCATCTGCCAAAGCCTACCACCATTCTGCACTATTGTAAACATATATTTAAAGAGTTAAAACTAAGTTTGTACTGTCAGAAACTTTTACATTAATTTCATATTTGTGTTAATGGTACGCACATTAGACCCAATAGTATTTACATTTTTTAATCCATCTCCCGTCCCTAGGCCATCATTGTACATGAGATATTGCATCTTAATGAATTTTTCTGGTTAAAGATTTTTAAATAAATGAATAAATAAATAAGTAATGAAACACTGATTTTTATCTCACTGTACACAAGTTTACTGGTTGATATTTTTTGCTTTCTGGTTTGCAATGAAATATTTTTATCATTTTCCAAAGATATGCATGAGAGTACAAAAATGATGGCTGGTTTCAGAACAAATCTTCAGCAGCAGCAGCAAGCAGTATATTAGCCTTTAAACAGTAGGTAAAATTGAAGGGTTATCTGAAAAACCGTAACTGGCCAAAACAATTTTACGTCCTCTGATTATTTTGGGGAATTGCTGTGCTTGAGCTACTGCATGACACATCCTCCTGTACACGTGTGATCCATTTTCTTAACCCAATGACATGTCCCCCAGTGATTCAAACGTGCAGGATGAGATCACTAGTGACTTGAACCCTTTAACAGAAGCAAGATATATTTCAGCGCAAGGAGGAGGAAACCATCCGCAGGACTTTTACTTTGTTTCTGGTGTGTCATGGGCTTGGCTCCATGGTAGCCAGCAGCTCCTGGAAGCAGCAAAGCCCTCGGAGAGCTGCTGGCGGTGAAGCGAGTTGTGGACATCCAGAACACCCAGAAGCTGAGTCCGTACCTGCCAGGTCAGTAATAATGTAAGCTGGCAAGCTGTATATCTGCCTGTCTATGGGATACATTTCTGTTGTGTACATTAAAATAAATAGCAGGCTGGAGAGTAATTAATTTAGCATTGGTGAACTAAATTAGCCTACTGGAGCGCAAAGAGCCTTCAGAGACAGGTAACCTGAAACTGTGGGCACGTTTAAAGACGAAGTACTCAGAAATGCCTTTTCAATATAAGTATTGAAGTATCAGTTGACTTAGAGTCACTACATACTTGTCAAACTCTAGCTATACATTAGCATGAGGACAGACAGAGCAATTACTTCCACTAATGCAACTATTCCTAAACAAAAAGAGACAGATGGCCAGATATGGTCTTCTACCCCAACATGGTCTTCTACCCCCAGTGCAGCACTGTTAACAAACCAGTAGGATATGCTGAAAACTTCCATATAACATACAAATAACGACACTATCCTTTGCAGCACTGTAGGGATTATGCAATCAAAGGGAATGCATATTTTGTTGATTTTTTTGATCATAGCTACCATGGTATTCCTATCTTTCACTATTGAAAAGTCACGAATCAGATTCTCTAAATCATGTAATTACAAGTGATATGAATGTATCTGCTTTGGATTGTACAAGTTTTTACAGCATGAGTCACATTTTTCAGCCACTTCTCTTCAACTGCTAAGGCTGTAGTCTTACTTTCTTCAGGAGAAGGGATTTCCATGTACTTGTACGACTCTAGGACTTGGGGCTTTGATATGTCTTGACTATGTCTGTTTTCTCTTAGTCAGTGGTTCAGGCTATCAGCAAGCTCCTATAACGTTTCCTTCTGATCAAAGCACGTGAATGGACATGCAAAAACTCGCTTGAGGAGAGTGCCCCCATTTTTCCTATTTACCTATCAGCCAGCTAGATGTTTTTACACATTAATCATACTTAGAAAACTTAGCAAAAGCCATCAGTCACTTAACAAACTGTCCCATCTTTATCTGGAGGTAACAGATGACTGCTGACTGTCTGTGCCTGCTAGACAGACCATGCAAAGTTCCTGACAAAAGGCAGCACGCAACCAAAGTCACAGACGCAGCATGCAAAACTTGGCACCGCTTTGAGCAGCCCTCTAAACAAAGATATAGGAAGAGATGGGTGAATGGAAACTATACAGACATCCCCGCTCCGTGTGTCCCCACGGACCACTGACAATGAGCAGCTTTTTGGAAAATCCAGGCACTAGACATTCCTGCCACCACCTGGATAACAGGGCAAAGCAGACTGTGTGGGTAAGACCATCCCTTTTTCACAGAACAAGAGCACAGAGATCCACCTCGATGCTTCAGAAACAGTACTACCGCATGGCTCGGGGTGCAAAGCATGGCCCCACGTCCTGCTTTAAAATAAATGACCTCTTGTGTGGTTGCCTTCTCCTGCCCTGATGGTGTCAAGCACCAAGCCTTACTACATTACTTCCACTGTCTAAACTAGCAGAGCAGTTTCTTTGGCTCACCAGAAAAAAAAGCTGGTGTTTCTGAAGCTGAAATTTCATAGCAAGTCTCCTGAGATCCCATGCATGAATAATGAAATAATTGTGTGTCCTCACTCATTGCTCTAGCATGTTACCAGCTCTGCCAGCGCTGCTGCTGTTCCCGTTCTCGCTGAGGTAGCTTCGGCGTAGGCAACACCTACTGAAGGATGAATCGTCATGCAGCACGAGTCCTGGCAACACCGTCCGGAAACCATGTAATGATGAATGACAAGGGGGCTGAAGTCAATCTCCCAGCAAGACATCGGGAAGATATTTCAGCCATTTCCTATTTTTTTAAATTTACCTCACCCTTTTCCCACTTTATCCCATTTCCTAAAACCCTATGGGCCAGAAACAGAGCAGCCCCATTTATCCCAGCTGAGCCTCTGGCCCATGCACAGCTATTGCAAAGTCAACTGCACGGATTCACAATCATTTGTAGGACAGTGTTTCTGCCCCAGGATTTTCCTCCCAGACACCCATCATCTTCCCCCATGCACGCTACTGTCACCCCCAAGAGCAAGACGGTCCCGTTAATCACTCATACCTTGGCACTGCATCTTTATGCGGGTATTTCAGGGCTTTACAATACAATAAAATTTACAGCTCGTATAATTAAGAATATGCCAGATTAAACAAATTAAAGCTCAGCTTTAAAAGCGAAAGCTCTATCAGATCAAGACATTATGCATGAAAGAAATTTCAAATTCAAATCAACAACATCTGAAGGCTCAGAACACAAAAGCCGTATAGGAGTCACTGGGAACTACTACGAGACCTATTTCCTAACCTCAAGGTACAATTCATGGCATGGGGCATTAGAAGGTCATGAAGATTAATTGAGTGCAAGGGTTAGTTGGAGATTTGTGGGGAAGCTGCACTGTTCTGGTTTGGTTTTTTTTTTTTTTTCTCCATGAAATAAAAAATAATAACTTCTACTGAAATTTGCATTCATGAAAGGCTCTTTGTCTCTCTAGTGTATTCCTGGGAGCAAGAGCATGGAGCAGAGGAGAAGGAAAGCCCAAGCACCCGTCCTGTGCAGGCAGCTTCAGCGGCAGCGGTTGCCCCTGGGAAGGAGTCCTCAGAAGGGATTTGGAGAGTCCCCCCACCCAGGATACTATGCCCTGCTTGGCCCTGGGTGATGTTTGGCTCCAGGAGTACCTCCACAAATAAACTCAACATTATTTAACCTATTTCTGGTAGACACACATTGGGGTGAGCAATGGTGGTCCCAGCTGCAGGAGAGCAAAGCAGGGATGGAGGGGTCAACTGGGGCAGGTACCTCTGCAGAAGCCAGCCCCAGAGAAGACACTGCCAGCTGGGCATGCAAAATGAATGTGTAGGTAAAGCACAGGATTTTGGCACGGTCGTAGGCACACGTGCTTGGAAAGACTGCATAGTTCGGCAGAGGATACCATCAGTGACAACCAAACCAGACAGAAAGATAAAAACACAGAAGAAATCAAATTTCTTGAGGTTCATGTCCCCATTTTTCCTCTACCACATTTTGCCATTTTTCAGATAATAATAAATTATTTTTTGGACCCAGTTTTTCTTTTCTCACATCAGACACTGATTGTTTAAAATGTAAAATATGAGGTTTTCAGTTTTTTTTCCCTTATTAGATTCTTCACAAGGTAAGAACATGGATGACAAACAATATGAACACCAAGTCTTGGAATTCAATACTGAATATTATATTGCATATCACATCGTATCAGACCCTAAGAAAAAGCATCTTGCTTCATAAAACAGGACACCAGTGACAAAAATAAAGACTGCAAACAGCAAGCACAATCTTGTATCCATGCAGGAGATGTCCGTCTCCTATAGACCATCATTCTTTGCACGCAAAGTTCAATTAACAAAAAGTTATGTGCTACTGCAAAATGACTCTACTATAGATTTTTACAATCATCTGAGAAACTTGTTTTAGAAAAGCTCCGAGGTCAGCAGCAATCTCTCTTTTCCCATTTGTTTCAGAAAAGCTGTGCATGACATTGGCATTAGGTATATATATTAGTGAGTATATATAAATATAAAAATATTTGTTTCAGTTTTGAAATCATGTTTCATATACAGTTTGTGCCAGATTTCAATAAGCATCTAATTAAGATAGATTTTTTTTCATCCAGTGCTCTTGCAAATTCTATTTATCAGAGCTGCTTGAAGTACTGCAGACTATCAAAACAGCAACCAAAGCTGCAAGTTCAGCAGAAAGATATTTTCAAACAAAAGGGGCAAAAGGGAGACCAAGACAAATGCTAAATTAAGGTACAAATAAAGCAAAAGTTTTGATGGTATTTAAAGATGTACATTGCCAGTAGGTGTTTGGCATATCTTCAGCTGTGATCACACACCTCACTTTCATTTGTCAGGAAACCATTTTCGTTAGCATGGTGCTAAGCTACTTCTGAATATCCCACCAAACAGTTTCAAAACAAAGCCTTTCCCCATTTCTAGCCATAGTCACTCATTTGGACCTTCAACCAGCTTTTCGCCTGTTCCCTGCTGGAAAGTGTGGAGGATAAACAGCCATGTGCACCTGGCGGCAAACCCAGCAACATAAAAAACAGGTTTTGTAAATCATTAACATGTTTGGCCAAAAAAAAAAAAAAAAAAAAAAAAAAAAAAAAAAAAAAAGACGACTCAAATCTTGGATTTATACTGTCTTAGAATTGGTGTTTCCATTTTATTTTGGGAATGGGGTTATGGAGATTTTGTGTTTGAAGCTCTTAATATTTACATATGGCAAGTGTGAGTCACACAAACAAAAAAAATATTAAGTACATTGTTGTCCTTATTGACAAAACTAGCAAGTCTACTAAATGTAGCTAAAATTTTCAGAACTTCGAAAAACTCTGAGCTAGTAACGCCTTTGTCATTTTTATAACACCCAGGCTATTCTTCCCATCATTTAAACATAGAAAGAAAATGTCTTGCTTCCTTATTTAGCAGACTTGGAAAACCATTATCAATCATCAAAAATATGTATTAGACACATTTATTCCCCTGACAAATTTATGCCAGAAAACTGATAGACTTATTATAGAACCTCTTCCCACAACAAAAAAAAATCCATGTTTTCATGTGCTTCTCTCTCAGTCTTAGAATTTGGGAAACAAAATCTTTATCCAGCAGCACACCCCTTGGAGCTAATATCTGATAGTTTTCTGAGAAAAATCTTTCCACTGCTGGGTTCACATATTGAAAATATCATAAAGGTATTATTATCCACTGTGACTATCTAAAACTCTAAAAAAGTAATGGTATTAAATGGATTTTTTAATCCCCGTATGTTCTAGTAATCAGTAAAGCAGATTTAAATCTATTTTTTCTATCACTATTAGGAGAGAGGAAGAGTCAGAAGACATACATTTTAAGGATATAATTTATTACAAAAGTTTCACTGTGGTTTTGTTTTGTGGGTTTTTTTTCATCAGCGGTGAATCTCTGCTCATCAGGATTTGTAATAATACACTTATTGTATCTGATGTTGGGAATCCATCCTTTGTAATACTTCTTGACATAATTGCAGCTTTTGACATACTCAATCGTGGGATCCTTCTAAACCATCTTGAAAAATATGTTGGTCTTTCAGGTTCGGTTATTCAGCAGTTCAAATCTTATTATAACCATCGACTACAGTTTGTTAATATAATTTCTTTCCATTCCTCCTCTTACATTGTCATCTGGAGTCATCTGTTACAATGTCATCTGCAGTCCCACAGGGAACTCCTCCTGGTTCCATGTGCTCCTTTATCTACCTGCTGCCTTTAGGAGCTACAAAACCCCAGCTACAGAGACATGGGCTTTCTTATCACACTCCGACTGACATTCCGCACTTTAATTTTCTATTCCTTGTGCTTATTTATTTGATCAATATTCTAATGCTTTTCCCTCCTGCTCAGCTATTTAGATGAGAACCCGTTAAAAAAAAAAAAAAATGTTTTTTAAACATTTTTAAATTATACCCCAGGCAGGTAGAGGCAAAGCAAGTTTTTGATTACATACCTTTTTCACAGCCAGGTGATTCATATTATTGTGCTTTTCAATTCCAGAATTGCTTTATTTATTTATAAATTTCCACGTATTTGAGCATGTAAAAATGCCCAACAATACCATAAAAACTCAACTATAAGCTATAAAAAAGGCATGAAGTAAAGAAAAGGAGTGAAGCAAAGGAAAAGAAAAAATCAGTACTGAGTTGCATCCAAATTTCACCAGCTGGATTGCTATTTATGATACTACCTCTATGGTATGTTACCAGTCAATCTGAGTTACAGTACCAGAATCTGAACTTTAATAGATAATATCACCACACATTCCAAATAAAATGCAATCAGGAGCTGCTATTTCAGAAATACTGGGTACCTGTAGCTCCCACAGAGTTTGGTGGGCTATACCAAACACCTAGAGCTTCAAAAATCCAATCCAATTCTTGGTAACATGAATACTTCTCTCTCCACACCAGCCGTAAAACTTTAGCAGGAAAAAAGTATCCTAGGGAGTAAGAAAGAGAAGTATCCCTCTCTTTTCTCCTGAAACAGCAAATGGGCAATTTCTGGTTTTCAGAGAGATAAATTGTTGCAGTGTCATATAGAGCCCTGTTTCTGTTCTTCCAGCTTTTATCTGATATTCTCAAGTTGCCCTGATTAAGTCAGTCTCCCGGTCTGAAGCAAACAACTGGTATTGACAATACCAAATTTCCTCTTCTTAAATAAATCAAATCCTACTTCTAAATCTATGAAGGACACAAACAAAACTAAAAAAAAAGGTGAACACTTTTAAAATAATGGTCGTTCTTCATGCCAAAATCTTATGTTACTACCAAAACCACACAATAACGTACCCTTACCCAGGGTATGGGACGGTGAAAGTGCTCACAGCTGTGTACAGTAAATTAGCCATTGGTGAAATACCTGTCTGGTCTCTTGCACTGAGCTGCTCTTCTGTTCTTAAAAAAGAGATGAGCACAAGAGGACACAGAAACTCTGCCTGACATATGGCACTGAACCCTGCTTGCAGAAATATAACTCAGAACTAGCTTTACTGAACTCAGCTGAAAAAGATTTGCACAAATAACATTGAAATCAAGCCAAAGAAATTTAATAGGAAGGATCTTTAGCCATTTACTTTAGACAACTATTAATCCTTAGTTGTGGCCTTCTTACAGTCCACTTCCTCTGAACAACATGTCCTGCTATCCCCCTCAAACTCATAACTTGCATTACTTTATTCATCCGCTACTCGTACTCATACTCTTTGTCTCTAACATGGAGAAGGCTATTGTGAGGACATCAGCAGAAGAAGGGAGATGGTGTGGAAACAGAGGCTGAGGAGAAAGAGAAGAGCAAAAAGAAAGTGGAAGGGGACTGGAGGTCTGTATAAGATTTACCATAATGAGTCTGGATGGAAAGATCACTAAGAAAATATAAAGCATTTCAGTAAATTGTGCTTTTGATATAGTAGGAACCTCTTCTCTCTCCTTGGAGCAGTGCTGGCTGGTGACACCATGCCCTGTTTTCCAATGCCGTGCCCTCGGCCTTGGTGGTGTCTCTCATGCAAGAGGGGCATGGTTTCCTGGCACCAAGTGCCTGGGAAGGCATATACCTTCTGCCTGTCCAAACCTCCCACACAGTTTCAACAGGTTCCAGAAACCCTCTTCATTTCTTTTCCGAAATGGTTCTGCTGTGTGACTGACCCAACCAACCTGGATGTTGGGTGAATTGACTCCTAGATATGAAGTAGCTTGCAGGATTCTTTGGGGATGTTTCAAAACAAAAAGTACCACATATCTGTCAAATATGTACATTATTACTAGCCAATCTTCCTTTTTATTTCACCGGACATTTTCAATTTATGGAAACATGTGGCAGTGACATTAACTCTTACAGAAGTAGAAATGGGCCAGAGTCCATATTTAAAAAGACTAGGCTCCAAATCAGAACTGCTCTGGACCACAGCTATATTTTATTCAAGCTAACAAATTTTAGCAATAAGACAGTTTGAGATAAAGGACTGCAGTTCTAATCATCTGGAGAAAGAAGTGATGACTGATTCAATAGTAGAACCTACACAGCAGCAGAGACAAGCCAGCACAACCTGGTTTTGAAAATCCCAAACAAAGCTTTACTTGACAGGAACTCTTCAGATCGGTTTGTTTGCTTTTATTCTATGCGCTGAGTCATATTAAGCCCTACAAAGCTCAGGAAGCTCTCAAGGCTTAGAAGAGGCCTCAAACAAAATTGTCATGGCAGAGATGAAATGTTTATGGTCAAGTCAAACAAGAGTTGTGGTAGACCATGGAGAAAACAAGTCCTTTGGCAAAAAACCTCAGACCTCTGAGCCCTCCACTGCCTTTCCATGGGAAAGGGTGATCCATGCACCTCTACGAAACATGGCTTCTGTGTGCAGCTGAGAGAGGCTCAAGGGTTCCTTAATTTTCCTTGACTATACCCAAGCATGGTAACAACATCCATCCTCAATCCATGTAACAGATGCTTCTACACCCTGACGTACTGTTTAAAACCTGTTTTGTTGAAATTAGTCTTTTGTCAGCTTTACTATGTTGTTAGGAATATTTCCATATTTCACAGTCTAATGATTATGTTTCATTTCTGCTATCTTTTGCTGTGTACAAATTCAGTGGGACTCCTGGGAAGAATGGTATAAAAAGAAAAACTTATGGATTGGGTGGTTTTTCATATGCATTTTTATAAATTCAACAGTTTAAAAGCAATATCAAAATAAGAATGAGATAAACATTGAGGTGGGACAGAAGGGAAAGGACAAAAGAAACATTGATTATATGTGGTAGTATTTTAAAGTTATTTCCTCTTATATCACCAGATTCTCTTCTTATTTCAAATTCCCCAATTATCATCAGGTTTTGAAAGTTTCTTGACAGAGCAAGACCTTTATTTAGCTATACGCAAGATTTTCTGGATTCCATTTCACTATAATACTAATATGCTTAATTTCTGTGTCTAACCATATCATAATAAGAAAGGTTAAAAAATCAACGTAGCCACACACAATCTTCTTCAAACTGCATTTTAAATTCTTTTCTTGTTGATAGTTCTGGTGCTGTCACTGAGCAACGCTAATGCAAATTAAAAAATTAATGGATCAGGCATGAGAATAATTATTGCAGAAAAGGCCTGGACTGTGCCTTTTCCAAATAGACTACACGGGATTGATGCAGAAATGACCCAAGTGGGCCCTACTAGCTTATTCAATAAGGGTCCACTCAAATTCCATCTGTGAGCATTTGGTCAGCCCTTTTATGGCGACGAGGCTATTCCTCCAAGTTCATATTAATTTTCGTGCACATCTGCACACTCACCTAATCCCTACCCACATGCCACTTCAATTACAATTAAAAGAACAAGTTAAATCTTGGGCAAATTTTAATCACAATAAAGGCTGTAGGGTTATTAAAAAAAAAAAAATCTATGAAAAACTTTCAATTTTTTTTCTTTCCACACCATTTCAAGAAGAAACTAGTCACACTGGTAAACCTTTGATCATTGTCCTCACGGTTTTGATTTTGCCTTGGATGCAGAACAATAGGCGCAAGCATCGTTGGACTTTTGGAGTCAAGTTCAAGACAGCAGCATTCAACTGTATGTGAGGGTGGCAAAGCATTTCATCGCACAAATCTGGAGTTTACTCAAAGATCAACAAGTAAATTACTGTTTTCAAGCTCTTATGATCCCTGAATGCATACAATCAGTATCATTATTTTAAGCAAACAATTGCAAGGGCTTTAAATAAAAAATGCAGTACGCAGAGCATTTACATTTTAAGCATAGCATATTAATAAGAAGGAAGAAGAGAAAGATGACAACTAGAAATGTCAGCTGGTTTAATCATACTTAATATGAAAAGACTGCTATAACTTTAAGAATGCAGCTTAGCTGACTTTGGAGCTTAGGTTTTTATTTTTCTACTTTATAGCATGCTTCAAAACTACTTGGACAAATACAAAACAAGAATTACAGTGCACCATAAGTTATTTTAATATCCTGTAGTGGTGTATACTTCCAATGAAATCCCAAGACTATTATTAAGGTTCTGTGTTTGTGTGAAAATGTCAAGTTGTTTCGAGTGACTACATACTCTAAATTATATATAACTGTTACTTTATAGCTAATAGGCACTAAAATTACTTTAAAACAGAAATGTAAAGTTATATTTTCATCCTTTTTGACAGATAATAAAGCTTATTTATGAGATACATTTTCTCAAGTATTAAAATATATAATGTTTACAAAAACATTAAAAATACCAATACTTGATATTTAAGCAAGAAACAGAGCCATCCTGAAGATATTTTCTTGGATATATCCCGCATGAAGTCAAATAGATGATAATGCAATAATTTCACTTGTGAAAGTCATTTGTTAAAACAGTAAAAAATAAAAAAGGTTGTGTCTCAAAATGAGATTTAGATGCTTTTCCTCTCCCTGCCCGTCATTAAACTGCAGGTATGAAATCCTTGTGTATATCTTTTAGATAAAAAGATGCCGCATGATATACTCCCACCCTTTATTTTAAATTGCATTCACTAAGACATGTTGCTTAATTGCTTTGTTGTCATGTCCCTACCCGAGGAGGCAGAGGGAAAAAAAGTTACTCCTTTTTACAAGCGCAATGGAAAGGGACATGAGCACGAGAGTAATTTCTTCCCTTGTAAACTCCAGTTAAGATGGAGAATTTATGAAAGGGAAGATTACTGTTGACGTGATGAACACTTAAGTGTATACACCATCGCTAACCCACCAATTATTCAAGGTCTAAAATAAAAAGGTTTCACATGCAAATTATCGTTGTTTATTCCTCCCGAGCACTTAGTAAATAAAAACATATAAACGTCGGGATCTATCTTGTTATCTCCGAAGTGTGAGGGATATCGGTTGGCATTAGCCCTGATGCATCCTGGTTTGAAGGCAACCTTCACAGAAGGTTGCAGCGCACTCGTTGCAGAGCGGCAGCGGGAGCTAATTGCTAACCCTCTGCTGTGATTAGGATTACCTCTTCTGCTGAGGGGCTGTGGCTAAATTTATGCTTCGTAGTTCTGCCGCTCTGCTATACAATATTATGCCAAAGCATGAACAAAAGAAAATTACCCTGAAGCAATGGAGTGCCACAACGCATTGTCGCTATTAATCTTTTAGTAATGGCAATGCTAATTTGACATGATGCATAGTAATTTATTAATAGAAATATTTGAAGTCCTAAACTTAAAATATTCTGTGCGAGAAAGGACAGCTCTGGAAGCTGGTAGGGGGATGCGAAGCCTTTCACCTCCAAAGCTTTGCCTCTGCTTCGCCCCCCATTCACACCGGCAGGAAGATGTGCCCCAATGCTAGGCATGAGGACGAGACCCAAGTGTTTTGAGGGGAAAGCAGAGTAATGGTTGCTGTAACGTGAACCCAGATGCAACCCATGAGCCGTGTAGGGCCGAGACCCCTGCGCTGGGCATCAGCCTCGGCCAGGCTCGACGATTTTGCAGTCAGGGAGAGGAAGGAGGGTTAATGCCGGGTCCTTGGCAGAGGCAATTATTGCCCAGTGCTGGTCGGCAGGGGATGCTCCTGCATCAACCAGCTCATTGCTTTCTGGGAGAGGGGGGCAGCTGGGGCACGGACCCCAGGGGCCCCTGGCCCCCTGCGCCAAGCCCGCCGCCCAGCCTTGGTCTCGGCAGGAGGGCACAGCAGGCTGCTCCCGGGCATCGCCGCTTCTACAAACTGTTTGGCCGTGTTTATAAAAGGGCTAATCCGTGTTCACATCGTACGGGCTTTGTTCCTTCTCCTGAGCCATCATTAAGTATTAATCGAGGGTGGGTTTCTTCAAAGGTCTGCTCCATTTGTTGTTTGCTCTTGGAAAACAGGAGCCCATTTAGGATTCAGAAGAGCACTAGGAAGGCAGAGATATTTGCAAACACCATAATGGTCATATGAATAGACTAAATGTGTTTCAAAAAAACCCCAAACAATAAGCAGAAAAGGAAGGTGTGAGGGTTTTTTACATTGAACCTCATCAGAAAACTACAAAACTTGTTCGTGATTTGTTAGGAGAGTGGCACTGGAAAACCTGAGGAAGCCTTAAATTCCACCTGTCTGATTAATGTCAAGGTTATGTTCGATCTACATTGGTAGCACACATGAATTTCATGTCCCAGACCTTAGCAGGAGTTGATGTAACATGAGCCATTATTTATTGGCG
This sequence comes from Strix uralensis, assembly GCF_047716275.1. NCBI lineage: Eukaryota > Metazoa > Chordata > Aves > Strigiformes > Strigidae > Strix > Strix uralensis. The sequence goes on from NC_133978.1 coordinate 40,969,853, forward strand.
ATAATGGCCACTAGCCAAGGTAAAACCTGGTACAATACATTAATAGCACCACGTTGTCCTGGGAAAATGAGGCCATTAATGCAGGTCACCTGCACTATATAGTGCAGACAGGATTCAGGTGCAAGCCATCAAAAACTTCTTCTTAAACTGGAAAGAAGCAGAGTTCAAACATTGCTGTATCAATTAAGAGAAAACACTTGCAGGTCTTCTGTGGCCTGCCATTCCCAACACCCTCTCAGAGTAATTTCACCTTGACCAGACTTACTTTCAGTTTTTGCAAGTTTGTTTTCATGTCTTCTACAAAACAGTAATCCTTGGTCTGGTGAGTTTGGGAACGGGTGATGTTTTAGTACATTTTACAGTAAGACCTTCTGGTAATGTACTGCTTCCTTCTCTATGAACCACAGAATTGAAAATATTTACTCACAATTCCACTGCAAATCACACTATTGAAATGCATTAATTCAGAATATTAATGGTATGACTCCAAAACCAAGGCCAGAATCGTACCCAACAGGTGTAAGGCAAATGCTGGAAACCCATTTCCATTAAGAAGCCATAGCTCCCAACACCATCACAAACAGACCACCACCAGCACCCCAAAAGTTACTCTGTGCATTAACATGACACATTGCACCGCATGTTCCTGCGGCCAAAACCAGTGAACAATACCCTTTTACATTCTGTCATATTCTTTGCATCCTCCCCAAAGGGTGAGGTAGGCTTCCATACTTTAAACAGGACGTTGTTATCACCACCCTGTTGGGCAATTTATTTGTTTTTTAAGAAGTGCGAAGTGCCTGTGGATACTTTTTAACTTCAGGCACTAGAAGACTTCATTTATAACCTGATACCTTATTACTTGACTTTCCTAAACTCTCTTTTCCTTTTGTTGTTCCAATTTATCTTATATCACCACTCAAAGTAGACAATGATAAAAAATAAAGGTGTTTTCTTTTGTCATGTAGAAAATGTGATTCATTTGTTGTCTTTAACAGGCCTTCAGACCACCAGACATATGTTCAGTGTTTGGCAGCAATAAAAAAACCAACAACAGCAGCTAAACAAATATATATATTTGTAAGGATTATAAATCAGTGCAAGTTATTCTGGCACTACTTTATATAAGACATTAGTGAGAGTATATTTGAAATATTGTGTGCAATTCTGGTCACTATATTACAGGCAGGACATTGTGGAGATTGAAAAGGTGCAGTGGAGGGCAACCAAAATGATTCAGGATTTGGGAGATATGAATGATGAAGACGAATTAGCTGGATTCAGGCTCTGTTACTTAAGGACTCGGTTCTGGAGGATGCTGGGGGGGTTCCTGCCTGGGCACCCCTCGAGGATGCCAGGCACCCTGGGCTTGGCCTGCCCCGGAAGCACAGAGGCAGCCCCCTAGGACAGCAGGTGAAGGGGAGCTTCTTGCACGGCTACAGCTCAACAAGAAATAAGTGGACTCGCAGCTACAAGTTGCGGGAGTAGTAAATAATTCAGAAGCATGAAAAAACTGACAGGGAGGAAATTATCCATCCATTCATGTACTGAATTTAAGATTAGAGGAGCTAAAAAACGCTGCACATAAAGTAGTGCTAAAAGCAAAATATTGCCTTTCAGTAAGGAAAGCGTATTTTTTCTAACTTTTTTCTTAGGATGGGGAAAATGAAAAGCTCCTTTTTGCACCTGCAAAAAATGACTTCTGCTGCAGAAAAAAAAAAAATAAAATTAAGCTGTCTACAAGAGTGGAGGGGGATGTGAAGGTGAAAGGGTAAATTTTCTTCATCGCAAGACATGCTGCTGACCTGGCGGTTATTGGTACAGCCGTGCCACAGGGACACCATACAAGGGCTGCACAGATGGGTCAGCAAAGAAAACTTCTCCTGGACAGGAAAACAGTCAGAAGCAATCTCTCCTTCTCAACCAACTGAAGAAAAGACAGTAATTCCTAAAATTAGATGCACTCTTTATATCTTTTCCTCTCCTTTTCTTCTGGAGCTCAGATAGAAATCCAAGCAGCAAGGAGAACAGAGTTCAATCAAAATAGACAAGGGAGGGAAAAGGCTAACACAAAAATCTCTGTAGTTTTTTTATTTACAAGAGCAAAAGTTCCCACACTTCGTCCTAAGTATATTCAGACCATCTGCACAGCCGTAAGGGCCTGAGGAAGTAACAGCTTTAAGGGAGGTGGCAGGTGGATGGAGTTCTTCTAAAATACCTTTATTCCATTCTTACTTTGCCCAAAAAATTAAGGCATGGAAATATGCATGAATATTTGTTCTGCCATGAGATCTCAGTCTGGAAAAGCACTTAGGGCTCTCCTTAATTAAGCACATTTATATGCCACACATTGCTGTTCCCAGCACCTGACATACTACAAAGTATTTCAATCTACCTACACGGGGCAGTCTCAGCATCTTACTTGTGGAGTCAGATATTGCTAAGGCTAAATCAATCTTGTGACTGATGTTCAGCAGAGGCTTAAGACATTTAAATATAATATCTGACTTCTGAGGGGATAAGTATTCCATGTCTCGCTACTGTGCACTATTCAAAATGCAGAAAACAGAGACCCGCGTGCTGGGAAATGGGAGACAGGAGCCTGAGAAAAAGAAAATGACTTCAAGGAGACGGGAGTGTGACCTCAGCGTTGGCCAGTTCAGGTAATTTTCACCCTCTGGCAGGACTGCACCATGTCAGAGGCCAAATTACAACCCATCTGGTCAGTGAGACTTGAAGCTCAGGAGATTTTGTGAAGAACAGAAAGCTACAAGAGCTCTATATATCTGTCAAGGGCTAAATTGCATTATGGATGAGAATGGACTTCAGTTTGGGACAGTTCAGAGATCTTTAAGTGAAATTTTCCTACCTAGGCAACACCTGCTCGGCTCCAATTCTTTGGAGAAAACTAGAGCTACAACTTTGGAGGCAAACAAATCCCATTTTTGAATACCACTTTATTTCCTACTATTTTTTTCATGTAAGACAAGCTAAATCTGTCATCCCATCCATGCTCACTTAAGAACTTTGAATATAAGACATCATTTATTTTCTTTAAGTGGACTTTTTCAGGAAGATGTATGAGGAATATTCATACCAACAGTAACAGGAGCTAATATGTTAATGCATAGCCAGAAAGCAGCACGACTTGGCCCAGAGATTCCTGAAGTATTTACTAAACCCCAGGGATAGGTGATCCTACTAGGATAGAAATGTTTTCTTCTCAAAACCTGAACCATTCTTAGCAAGAAACTCCATAGGAATCTTTTTCTCCAAGATCTTTCATCCTACAGCTCATGTTCCTCTATACCAGTAAGAAACACAGGGAAATATCCATGATATAGTAAATGAACACTCGAGGGACTTTCTAGCCTAACTCGAAGTCCATTTATGAGAAACATGGTGTAAAACACAGGAGCCTGGTCCATCAGAGCCCCAGGAAAGGATCCAGATGTAAAGTTGGTCCCAGCATGTTTACTCCTCCCCGGATTCCTGTCCTTGCTTAGAAGAAATCATGTCCCGAACATGCCTTAAAAGCTGCAGGACTTTGCAGAAGGGATCAGAACAGCTGCAACAAGGGAAAATTGCTTATTCAGACATCTCCAAAATCCCTCATTGCATCATGACTAAATACAATGCACATATGCTAGGATCTCATCCTGCAATACATCAAGTAAATTAGAAAAGTATAAATTAGACTGTAGGCATCTGACCCATAATGTTGCTGCAGTCTCCACCTAAGAAGCCAGACAGGGCACCAGCTAGCCCAGCCTTTGCCAGTCGTACAACTTCCACTTGGAAGATCATTTGACTTCGGTTTCCCTCTTCCAGGCCTATAAGCAGAATTAGTATGTATGCCATGGGTGAGACCCTTGACTAGTTTAAACAAACCTAGCACAATGTAAAAGTAAATCAGTAATCTCATGTGATATTTAAAAGCTAAACTATATTTAGGTAATGCTATTTAACTCATGTAATATGCCAAATATATTTGAAGAGTATATTTATACTGTAACTCCATTGATTTCCACAACAGGGATGAATTAGGCTTGCCTCTCTTAAGCAAATAAAATAAACATTGTACTCAATCTTTAACTTTCAAGCTAAGTATGTTCCAGCTCAAACATTCCTGTTGCCTGAGCAGCCTAATAGATTTATTCTCTGATGTCATTTTTCTCATGTCATTTTGGAATTTGATTGCAGCATATTTAAAATGTTGGTTGCAATCATAACAAAGTGCAGCATTTAAAATGCATTCAACACACACATTGTCCTTGCGGAGAATGGTTATTTGTCTCTGTCCTCTGAGGAAGAACATGGTATGATGAGCAAAACCTGGCATAATAAAGAAGAATGATGTGTAAAACCCCACAGAAAGAATGGCTCTTTATTTCTTAAATTAAATATGTTTGGGTGTGTTAAATATCTTATCTGATACAGTTCGAACAAAACTGTTAGACAAATAAAGGCATGCTTGCTATTCCATCCAACAAACTGTACAAATACAGAAAAACCTTCACATATGAATAATTGATAAAGGATTAAAACTGTTAAAAGCATATATTTTCCATGCACCAAGGGTACTTCTCTAATAGGTTTCCACTGCGATAAACAAAGTACATCTCCTGATTCATAATTTCAAGATAGTTTTCAAATATTAAGCTAAGATGTTTTACTGTTTGCTATTATGTGCAATAGGGCAACCATCATGATCGCATCCAGGTTCATTCTGCTAGGAGCAAAAACTGAGAGAGAAACGAGCCATCGTGGCTTTGGGAAGGGTGGCAAAGCCGGGAAGGGAAACCCCCCGTTGAGGGCCAGACAGGGAGGGAGCATTGTGACACTGCAAACGAGCCATCAGAGCTGCTCAGTCATGTCCCTTTGAATTTGGTTCTTTGATAAAGCAACAAAGTTGTAGAGTTTGTTCTAAAGCATTCATAAGACACTACCAAGTTGGTCCAATTTAATAAGAGACAAAATAAGTTTGAGAAGAATATCTGTGATTAAGCCGATGTGGTTAGCAATTATCACAGTGCAGCAATTATTGACACATTAAAACCAGAGAAAATGAAAACACTTTAGCAATCTCAGGTCAACACTGTGGAGAGAAATCCTGCTTCCCTTAATCACGTAAGTACTAACCTGACTGCATTCATGGGATTTAGCCACTATAATTGTTTTCCACTTTCAAATCAGCTAAAACCAGAAACCTTGTTCTTTATACTTCAGGGGTATCAGCACTGATATTCTCCTACCCTGGTGCACACTGGCTTCCCAGTGCCACCAGTGGTAATTCTGCAGAGGGTATTGCTGCTCCCAGCCTTTGGGCGAGCGCAAAACTTCTGTCTGAAGCTGGACAGTAATTACCATGAGACAGCGGGCTGCTCTTCCATTGCAGAACATGCCTTATTGTATCGTCACTTCCTTTTTAAAATCTTACTTAAGAAATACTCTGCCCACCCCACAGCCCACTGGATTTTATTCCACTATGTCCAAAATGGCTATCTTTGTAATACAGCATGTTTTTATCCTTTCAATACCAAAACAGAAGTGGCTGTGCTGATCTCATAAGGCAAAAATATTTATTTTCCCACAACCATATTTGGATACTCCTTTAAAATAGCAGTTCTCCCCTCAACAGAAAATCCTAGAGTGTTTGCTATTATTAGCAAGATATTTCTCTGAATTTTGTATCAATAGGTAACAGTAAAGAAGGATCACAACGCTGATGTTATTTTATTGAGTGGGTCCCAACCATAAGTGTGAATTCAGGTGATTTGACAAGGAGAGGAGAACCAGAGCTCACAACTGGCCAATGATTTCAGAGTCAAGCTGCTTAAATGACTCATGGGGTCACCATCCCTGCAGACCATGCCTATGATGCTGCTCTTTATCTAAGACCACCTTACTATGCAAATAAGCACTGAGCACCCAGACAGAGGCAGCAAAGATGATAACAACAGATTTGTTTCAAGAGCCCATAGAAACCAAAACTTTTTCCCAGCCTGCCATCAGTTTCACAAAAGAAGAATTCAGATGAACTGGAAATGTGCCGTGTGTTTTGAAAAGCAAGAAGATAACAGAAATTTACAGTCCTCATTCATATAGTTTACACTCTTAAGGAAAACTTGGCCTTGATTTGAAATGCATAGAGAAAATTACTTGTGAGCCAATATTTTAATTGCTCATGTCTATAAAAATGGGTTAATGAAAATTTTCATGGACTTTTGGACTAGTGAACCTTTGAAGAACTGGCAGCAAGATGCATCCTGGAGCTGGGAGGATCTGGACGCTGGTGGACAGCTACAGAAATCACGGGGGTACTGGAATAAGAAATACCTGTCCTTGGCTCCTCAAGACTGCAAACTGGGAAGCAACGGCAAGCGCACCCCAATCAGTTTTAACTGCAATGACAAAGTACACATGAAAACATGAGGAAAGCCCAGTGTAAAAGGGGAGAGTGCAGGGTATGGGCAATTCTGCAAAGTGTTAGGAGTCAGCTTGCTGCTTTGCTAAGTCCCTCCTTCTTCTCACCCACAGCAAGACAGATTCCACCTCAGCCAGGATGCACACAGGAATTCCAATGCCTCTCATCTGCTGGCAGCACCTCTAGAATTTGGGCATAGATTAAGTGTGCAGTGTCCCTTTAAAAATCCCAACTGCCTTCCTTCCGAAAAACAACCAAAAAGAAAGTAACACAGGAGCCTTCAACTATGAAGCTGTTTGTTGTGCACAAGTCAACCAACACTCCTAAAAGAGAGCTAATTTTTTTAGCATCCTTTGCTTTCAAAGCAACCAACTAAATGCAGAAAAGTGCCCCCCCCCCCCCAAGGGACTGCCTCCTCCCTGTGATGCAGATCGCCTGCAGCTAACATGCAAGTAGGACAGAAACAGAACTTGAAAATACTCACCCCTACAGACGACTCCATGAAAGACAAAGAAAAATGGTTATTTGGCATGCAAAAACTGGCTCCTCATAACTGCCTGCTACGGCACTGTGTCTGGGAGGGCTCCCCTGCAACTATTCGTTAGTGGCAACGGCAAATAATTTGTAAATATAACTATAAAGATATCTGCAATGATATGAATATGTATGCATCAAAACTGAATGACCTTAAGCACTGTATATTTCAAATGCTACAGAAAAGTGAGACACTTAACACATCGCAGTGTGGCATTTTCTGTTGGGCTTTCTGTTAACTGCTCGGGCAAATATTTAGGAGGCAGAGTTTTAAAAAGCCGTGTTTGTCTGCCCACAACACAACAGCTCATTTCCTCCTCAACATTAAATTACATAACCATTTGCTACAAGAAATGCTTTTAAAAAGACAGGAAAAAGAGAAAAGAGAGAAAAAGAAAGAAAATAAAAAGCCCTGGTACAAAATATATGCAGAATTTGTTTTCCAATGAAGGTCTAATAGGGTTACCTCTTAAGTCTGGATATGTAAAAAATTGCCCTTTTCACAGCTGATAAAATACAAATTAATCCTTAGAGGATTTAATATGTGCCTATTTATTACTTTCAAGTATGAAAGTACTGCTGCAATTAATATAGCCTACATTACTGTATGCGCTGGTCTGTAGCATTGTCTTTGAAACAAGAAATATATGCAAAGCTTTTATATACAGATATGTAGAGAAACACACACACACACAAAATGAATATATTTCTCCTTAAAATCTGCAAGAGTAGGTGTGATGCAGTGCCTTTTCAAAGGCTGAGCATCCAGTGTGTCTCTGTTGTTCCACTGCTGCTGCCTGAGTCAATGTGAACTCCAAAGCTTTAAATTAAGGTGTCTTACGGGTATGAGATAATGATGTTATTTGTTTGCAACTGTAACTTAGCTTTATTCTGAGAAATGCAAACATTTTAAAAATTAAAGAAACATTTTTCTCTCTCTTCACAGATTAATGTTTATTTAACCTCCAATTTTTTTATTTTTTTATTGTAAAGTACTGTTTCATTTATTTGCTTGTGTATCCAGAATTAACTCTTGGAATGCCAGTTCCAAATTCCCAAACAAGTGTGCCTGTCTTCAGCCAGCAAAGAGTTGTCATTTCAGAAATTTCTGACTCTATTTGCAGAAAAAATATTCTTGCCTACTCCTATGCACATATATTTTTTTTTTTCCATCTGTTTAGCATATATTGGCCAGGTGACAAGTTTCTAGTACTTTGCACACCTTGAACATCTGCTGACTTTGAAGTTAAAGTGATTCATATCCTAATATTTTTTGAGAGCAATATTCAGAAATTGTTATCGCTCATGTAGATATGTATGCGTGTGTGTGTGTGTCTCATATATATAAAAATATATATGTGTGTGTATACATACATGCATTTAAATAATAATAATAACCTTCAGGTTATTCATTTATCTGCCATGGCTTCAAAAATTTTTTGGTGGAAATGGAGAAATGAAAATGATTCCATTTTTATCCTTCAGTAATGAATCCCCCAAATTACCATAAGCCTTGTTCTTTAAGTTCAGGGTAATGAGTCAGATTTTATTCATATTTTTTGAAGGGTCGAATATCTGTTTGATAGTTTCCCTTTGTTTATTCATCGCCAAAGTCTATATAATTTCCTGCGTGGTCGGCCGTTTATTTACAATCTCTCCAGTAGTATTTATTTAGGGTAAAAGACCACCTCGGCAGGAGTGGAGGAGAGCAGCACTTCTGCATTACGCTGCTTCTTCTGTCCCATCTCAGCCCATGGAGCTCTTTTGACAGACAGCATGAAAAAAAATCTGCATAAGGAAAAGTAACTGACAGCTGGGGTCAGACTCTCTCTGTTTAATGACACTGCCAGTTACACATTTTGAATTGTTTAAATATGAGTCTACAGCTTCAACGATCATCATCTCACTGGTTCCACTTTTCATACCCAACAGCCAGGAAAGTGACACGTAATTACACACTTACTGATGGTATCGCCGGGGCCGATAATTAAAACTGCCACGGGAGGATTGCTATTGCTAGTCTACAGCTGGGATGTTGTCAAGAGGTAGAAACTCCAGCAGCTTTTAACGCTATCTTCTTACAGGTGGACCACGGGCGCCAGCGGTGAAGTAATAGAAAGGCCTCAGCACATCATTCACAATGTCTCGCACAAATGAAGAAAATCTATTAACAATCCAATAAGTGAAATACAAACACGCTGACCCAAGGGTTAAACTGTCTGGGTGGACGCACCGCTCGCCACCGCTCAGCATTGTTCTTTTTTTTCCCCTTTTGGACGTGTTTACAGGAAAAAAAAACGTTAGGAATGTTTTGCCACTTTTGGTAGCACAAAGGGATGCTGGCCAGGCAGCGCTGCGCAGAAACCAGCCCTGTCGACTTCCGATGAGCTCATCGCTTCTCGATGACTAACTAAAACTCAGGGACAAGGAGCGAACGAGCTGCCAAGTGTAAACATTTGAGGAAACACGGAAAGATCTCATTTTGCACGGTAGATTTTGTTAAATAACTACCTCTCGGGCGTTGCACCAGATTCACGTCCTGCCTTGGCAAAGACAGGGCAGAGGAGTGACAAACCAGCAATATAGAGCTGGAGAAATCAGCACAGCTGAGGAAATGGAGCCCTCGATGGACAGCCCAAATATGAGGCAGGTTTGTCATTGCTTTGATGCTGACTATTGGTAAACCACCCCCGGTTTTCCTCTTTTTCTCCTCTGATGAAATGGAGATTGAAATATGACCAATTATGGAGGAATTAGTATCTGCATAGTACTTGGTAGCTGCTTTATTTCAGACTTTCACAACACATTTATCAAGGTTTTCTGAAATAATGTAGGAGAAAAAAGCCAGCCAACTACCTGACCTTGCAGTGCTAAGTACGATTACCAGCACCAAAGCCCACTGACAGTTTCCTCATGTCAGTCCCCTTGCATGCAGCCACAGACAGTTGGGATTTGCCGTGGCCTCAGCTCTGAGCCATACTGGGTTAAGACGAGGTGTGTTTTGGCACGAGAGCAGCTCCATGTTTGCAGGTTTGATTCCCAGTCACTGAACTCAACCATCTCAAGGGCTTCAGCTGGGCTGTGGCCAAGGCAGTTGCAGCTCCAGGCTTCCCACTAAGGGCCCTCCCTGCCTTCAGGGGAGATGTATATTTTCAAATGTCACCCACAGGCAGCTCCTTTGTGCCCCCACAGCCACAAGAACTCTCCTGGCACACTACACGTGATCTCTCATCTTACTCATGTCCACTTCCTGAATGCCTGCATGAAATGTCCCTAGCAAATGTTGGAAGCAATAACGAGGACACGTATTCCCATGCAGCCTTAGCGTGGGTCTCACAGCTTGGCCTTGGTGAATTTGTAGATGCGCAGAGAGTCTAGAAGAGTGAGGCAACGAGTCAAAAGGATGAATACTCAAATTACAGAGGAGTCAGGCTGGTAAGAAGCTCCTTTTCCTGAGTCCAAAATGCATAACTTTGTTACTTTGCCTTAAAACAAAATTAGAGTGAGCATCACAACCAACTGACCAATGAACCATTGCCCTTGCATTTCAGCAACCTCTTTGGCATATTAGGTCAATCAATATTTATTAAATCTGGTCTTTCTTTATAACAAGCAGGCTTTAAAAGGAGAGAACCTGTTTTAATTTCTTCTTCTTTCAATCTCTGCAACCATGCCTGGACAGAAACACCCCATGCTCATACTACAACATGTTGCACAAACAAAAATAAAGACTTATGCTTCTGCACTGCAGCTAAATCACCCCTAACATTTTTTTGGACACCATACAAAATTTGAGGAGCTACAACATACATCTTGCACAAAAGTCTGAGTGTACAGTTGGACAAAACAGGCATTTTGGTAGCAGCTGCTGAGACAACTGGGCAGAGGGCGCCCACCGGGAAGCTCTGCTGAAGGTCTCCTCATTCAGACATGCCGATCACGTTGCCTGCGTGTCCCTGATCTATGGTGACTCTTGTCATGTTCAAGCATTTCAAGACTGCTCCACTGCCTGCACCCATATATAAAGTTTAAGTGTCTTTTGCCATTGAAATATCTAATTCTTAAGTAAAGCATACAAACTTTCTAAGACTTTGGAAACTGAGATCTTAAAAAACTATATAATTTCCCTGAGCTGATTCTTTTTTTAAAACAACAGCTTTGTCTATTTAATTTTGGGAACTTATAAAATATTTCTACTAAAACCTTTGCTGGGAATTTCTAAGTTTCAGACCACTTTGGGTATTTTAGAAAATTAGATTAATAAAGAACCTTGAACAATTTAAGTGCTATAAAACATATTTAACTAGAAATTATGACAAAACTGAGCTTAGAGTTCTCTGTGATTTGAATATTTGCCAGTGAACTAGTCACAGAAGTCAATCTGTTATTAAGTAACCTTAATGTTAAGCACTGCAAAGTATTGAAATTCAACACATACATTTTTGCTAGACATTTTACCTCTGGCTCTGAGTTTCAATTTGTTCTTTAATGACCAGTAAACTACCATTATAAAGTACTAAAATCATTTGAAGGAATAAATATTACCTTCCTTCATTGAAGGCTCATGTCTAAGATAAACCAAAATATAATTATAAATAATATCTATTAAAGATTTTTCAGTGATCAATGCAATACCTTAAAACAATCAGACAAGCAATGGTCAGATCACATGTATTGCAATGTGCTGATATATTAACTTAAAATGTTTCTTTTTTTCTAGAAATTTAGCATCTGAAATTCTATCCTGTTGAGGTGAATGGATGATTTACCATCAATTTAAGCAGCATCATTTCACTCTGCAACATGTCTGCTAACTTAACAAAAGAAAGTTGCAGTTTCCTGATACAAAAGGCCTCTTCTCAGTTTTTTGTTTTGAATTCACTCAGTTGATTAAAAACATTCTCTCTAAATCTTTGATAACCAACCTGTGTTGACTACAGATAAATGTTATTATGCAAGATAAATGTTTTTCTGCAGAATAAATGAGGCAGATTTTCCACTCTACAAGGACAGTGAGATGCCTGAATGCTTTCACACACGTAGGTAGCACGTAAACCAGTGCAATGTTTGAACAGACGAAGTGATTGTGGATCCTGGACAAATCCAGGTATCACTGAAACTCGCACAGTCAAGTGCTTTAGCATCCTCACCTAGTCCATATAAAACCATCAAACCTTGGTTTCACTAAAAGCCAGAGCAAAACCACCATTAACTTTAAAAGGAGCAGGGTTTGATCTACATCAATGTCAGGCTGCTTGTACTGCATATGGGAAAATGTCATCAGCTGGTATCCTTCCAGGCCAGAAGAGTCAGAGAATAAAGAGATGGTTGCTCTGGCACTGTTAGCACTCCTGGAGGAGGTCAAACTGAGCACCATCACACCTCTTCTTCATCATTGTCTCTTCATTGCTGTATCTCTGCATGTGCAGCTAGATAAAGTCTGGGGAGAGCCTAAATCACTGCAGGAGGACAAGTGAGAGGGGGGAAGGATGTGAGGGAAGGGAGGAGGAAGAAAAATGTTGATCAGTTCTGGGTGGAGTCCCCGGTAATTAATGATGAACTATGCAGGGTTCAACAAGCTTGAAAATACCATCTAGATTTTTAATTGGAAGTTTTAAGATAGTGTAAGCAAAACTATTTCAAACTGATATTTTACAGTACTCTTGGCCAGTGAAATTTGAAAGCTAATAAAAATACAATTGCTGGAAACAAAGTAGAGCAGAGACAGAGAGGGGAAAAAAATCAGCTTGGAGGAATGGGAAAGACATAGAAAGGAAACTCTGCATGCCAGAGAGAGCATCTCACTCTAGCCATAGATGAGAAAGAAATTGTGGCAGATTAAACTCTGAACCCACACTAGGTCAGTAGAAGAACTGAGGACAGGCAGCTTTTAGCTCTGTGGTTTTGGGGAATGCCAAATCAGAGCAAAGTCACCCAAGAATTGCCTCTGGCAGCTGCTCTGACCTCTCCAGATGTGGCAGGACACTCTGAGCAGCAGCACGCAGAGTGCTCCACATCACCGTTCACAGAGCTCCTGGGGCACAGCACACAGCAGCTCACTTAGTCCCAAAAGGCACCGAAAAGGGGGCTACTCTATATGTACATACACACACACATATATAATGCAAAGGCCAGGACTTCACCAGATGCAGACCAAGGCAGGACTGTCGGGCAGTGCTTCCCTGGAGCAGTGCCAAGTTACAGGTCCTAATGATCTCTGTTTAAACATAACACATATTTTATTCTTGAGTCCTGAACCACACAAATTCAATAATCTTTTCCATAATTCCTGTGTGAAATAGGCCCACGGTACAGAAAAGCCAACTTTTCTTCCAGTTGGGTTTATTTAGCAGCTGAAAGTACCAGGATGGATAGCACAGCAGGAACAGAGCCAGGATCATGTAAGCAGTTGCTGGGTGAACTTCCACCCATGCCTCTGCCAATACATCTCCATCTCCACTGGCAATGTCCAGTGCTCCACCCCAGCCTTGGAGCTGTTCTGAGCAGAATTGGCAGTCATGCCCACCTGCGTAGCAGTTTTCAGGCTAGAAAGCCATGGCCACTAAAATGAAGTTCCCAAATCCAATTTTCACTTGTGAATTGAGCCTCGGCTTGTGCCCGGCTCCGCAGAGGTGAAAGGCTAACGCAGTGCCCCGGCGTGCCACCGAGGCCCTGCCATTGCCTGCTCATGATGTTTTGCATGCTGCACGAACCCGCGTCGGGAGCTGGGATTGAGCTCGGGCTGCCTGGGGGAGAGATTCACGGCCAAGAGGAGACAATACACCAGCCTGACAGGGGACTCGGCACGCTGCGCAGGCGGATCCAGCAGCCATTGAGCAACGCTAACATCCCCGCTCACAGACCCGCACAGCGAGACACAGCTTCCAGGGTAGCCAGCAAGTCTGCAGAAAATTTGCCCTAGCAGAATTCACACTAGGTTTTGCAGCTGCAGACGCCCATCCAAGACCAGCCACCGGCAACTCGGTTATACTAATGCAACCCCTCCTGTACCTACCTCAATATATTGATCTTGATGCAAGTTGAAGGCTGTTTAATGGGTGTCTCAAGGATTAGTAAGCACCTGCACATTTATGAAGGTTTATTTCTGAACCCGTGCAAGTGAAAGCCGAGTGCTTAAAACTCAGCATATTTTCTGCTTTCTTAATATAACAGTTATTCTCTAGCTTGTCCGTGGAGCTCAGTGGATGAGCAATAATAAACACATGCTCACCCTTCAGTCCATAAATATAGGCTTCTTTCCAATCCCTGGCTTAGAATTGTACCTCAAAAAGAGCAGGTAATTTTGCTTTACTGTCATCTGTATCATAGCCACAATGTGCCAAACATTGCAGAAGTACAAGAGGATATTTTATTAGCTGATAAGCTGGACTACTATTCACTGAGGAAGAAGATTATCAAACAAATTACACTGAGAACCAATAATAGGGGAAAGGTTAATGATTTCTGTAAGCCACCGAATTCACCCGCCCCTGTAGTTTACTAAGAAAATTAGGGTTTCTTCATGCTGAGCTTATGGGAACACTTTACCCATATTTCAACCCTTCTTTCCTTGGAGATCTTTCACATCACTGCTTTCTTGCTTGAGAATTTACATTAAGGACAATTATAAAACAAAAATATACCACCGTTCAGGAAAATATACAACTTCTTATCAGAGGGATGTGGATGTTCTTCTTGCCAGTCTACAGACATGGAGATTAAATTTCAGAGAGAGATTTATTTTGTGCTATTGTCCTGTTATTCACCAGAGGATTGTGCAATGCAAGTAATCTGATCAGAATAATGCATAGGGACATATTTCAGAAAACCAATAATTGTGGTAACGTTGAGCTCTGCAAGGTGCCAAAATAAAGTCCAAAATCACTCTCACTCTTTTCCACAATTCCTTAATCATGGCATCATAATGTGCTGCTCTGTTGTCCATTAAAGCACAAGCTTGAAGTAATCAATGCTGGACATTTGGAGATTTATTGTAATTTTAGATCTACAGCACTTTTGCAGGCTGAAAAGCAAAATTATATTTTATAGGTGTGCCATATCTTACATTTTACAGCTTTTACTTCTTTAAGCTTGCTTGGTGCGGGTTTTTGTTGTTGGCTTGAGGTTTTTTTTTTCTTTTAACCTGAGTGCTGCAGGCTTTTTTATGATGTTAGGAAGCAGTTAAGGCAAACAACAGAAAAAATTACCAAAACTGACTGTATTTAAATTCTGTTTACTTCCTTAACCTTTTGACTTACCTATACAAAAAGTAATCTTTCATAAACAAGTCCCAAACAAAATCATTGCCTATTTTACTTTCCTTAAACCCTTGTGGAATAAGCAGAAATTGTAACAAGATCCTTTTGACCGTTTTTTATTCTGCTCATATTTGCAATGATTTTATAACTGATGCTTGGTTTGCCTCTCCACATTATCACAATCAGTGCATCCTGGGATTAAAAACCATTTAGGGCCCAACTCTTAAAGAAACTCCCCACACAGCAGTATAATGAACACTGTTCCTTTTTATTGTTGCTAGGTTTATTGGTATGCCAAAGATGCTGCAAAGCTCAATTCTCACTCTAAAAACAAAGGAGTGACCCACTTCCCAGCATGGCTCTGGTACAGAGACAGCACAAAAGGTTTTGAGGAAGGTAACCCTGGCAAATGTGCCACTAAAGTGGGGCTGGGTCAAAAGTTTCACATGCCTCAAGACAAACATTCATGACTTTTTAAGAGCCTGTTAGCACCTATTATCAGAAAATGAACTCATCATTCCCTAATCAGTATTGCTGGAGGGGTAGGGGGGCAAGGCGATTAAGCAACATCATTAGGAACCCACCCACACGCTGAATCGGGACAGCTGGTGCTGTCCCCCTGCTTCTGCTCCAGCCCAGATGCTGCAGATGTTGCCAGATGTGGTGCTTCAACTCACCACTGAGAAAACATCCAAGTTTGGGGCATTACTTCACTATGGCCTAAACTTTAAGTGCATTATAAAAACTGCTAAAGGCTATTCTGAATAATAATGGATTATTGCTTGCACTGAATTCTTAATAATAATGGATTATTGCTTGCACTGAACAGACATGCTTAAATATTTCTGTGAACTGGAGTCCAAATCAGGGCTCACACAAGTAGGGCAGTCGGCATGTGATGCTCTGAAACTTGTGGTTGTGGACATGCCAAGGCTAGCTCGTCATGAAGCACAGCAAAGACTATAATCCAATATTTTAGCTAATATTGTGTAAACATGCAGCCCCCTACTTCTAATAGCACCTTTCAGCCAAGTGGAGCTCAAATCCATACGAATGAGGATTCCTTACTGACTACTGAAATATTAGAATTCATGTGAAATATAGCAGTGCTGGCACAGAAAATAAATATGTGAGTCCTCGTTAGGAAACAGAGTGCAGAAAATATATTTGATTAATGTATTTTAGAGGGGTGAATTATAGCTTGGCCCCGTTGAAATGTGACCAGACACTTTGAAACTGTCACTGGATCCTGTTAGAGAGCACAAATGGTCATGTTTTACATTTCATGGGAAAGGCAGGCACTCCAACCAGCAAAGTTACTGAGAAAATATGTTACCCACTGAACAACAAATGCCGTTCCCTGCAGCAACTCCTATTTCTGTGGAAGACCCCACTTCTCTAACCCACCTGGCAAAAGTACCGCTTAGTTTTCATGGAGGGAAAAGATCTCAGCTCAAGTAACAGATCTCCCAAGCCAACAGGAACAAGACTAGAAACTCTGTAATGGGATAACCTACAAAGAAAAATTCCCAAGTAATTGCCTGTGCAAGCACCAAAATGTGAATGCTGTGTGTCACAAGACAAGAATATCAGATAGAGTAGATCCAGCTAACAACTGATATTCACAAAATAGATGCAAAAGCGTTCAAAAACAAAGCCATGAGGTCTTTGTATTCTCAGAGCGACCTGCAGGCTCTGAGCTCACGCTGTTGCAGGGAAGGAAGGGGAACACGGCCATTGATTTCAATGAGTGCAGGATCAAGACCATAATGCTTATAGCAGCCATACACATCAGTGTAAACCTATTTGTAACAGAACCTAAGGGCACATTTCATGTATGGCTGGGAGGAAAACCCACTCACAATGGAGGGCAGGAGTGTTCATGTAGAATTTATACTACAAAAGAGAAAGGAAAAACTTTCCTCTATGCCTCTATGTGAATTCATCAATTTAACTTACACTTAAATGGAAAATCGCTATACAGAGACCATAAAAACGTATTATGTTATCAATTGAATGGTTTACACTGCTGGCAAGCTCAGGGAAAACATACCTTTTCACTATCACCAGCCTGAGTGAACCACATTATGAAGGATCCCATATATATCTTTAACTTTTGTACATGGCAATTCTCTTCGCATGTGCTCTCCTTACCTTAAATCAAGTGAGTGATGAGAAGAAGGATGAGCATGGGTAGAGAAAGGAAGAAGATGTAAAGAAAAAGAAAAGCTGAGAAGGAAAATAAAGAGAAAATAAAGTTAGGGATGAAGAAGACACAGAAATGGAAAATAGAGCAAGAAAAGGGCAAGGTACTTCTCAGCAGTCCAGGATAACAAATGCATCTCAATAAAGGCAAGTTGCTCTAAAAGGAAAACAATTCACACATCTTTCCTTCCTAACGTATATTCTAGTTCCACATGCCAGGAGGTAGAAGGGCAAGAAGAGACCAGAAAACAGGGAAAAGAAGACATGGTGTTGGGCAGCACCTGGGCTTTGCCAACTATTTTCTGCAGTAAATCCAGTGCTGATTAGTGCTAAGAGACAGTATTTTATGCCTATCTCCCTTCTGCGGCTGCCACAGACATCAGATGATGGTGCTGGGGGGCTCTCCGCTGGATCAGAGCACAGCCAAGATATGGCGTGAAGGGACATTCAAGACTCCTCTCATTCTGCTGCTTTCCCATATGTTTGTGGTGAGGCAAACACGGAGCGTGCTGTCGCACAGCATGGCCATGCATCCCTCAGAGGTCAACATACACAAAGTTGGCTGCAGCACACCTATGGCTGTATCACCAAACAGCAGCTCCACAGTCTAACAACAGTTTTTTCCACTCCCAGAACTGCATATATATATATATATATATGTACATAAAATATTTTATGTATACACATATATATATATGTAGGAATATGTCTTCTCGTCCTCTGTTCCACTCTCGTGAGACCCCCCTGCAGTGCTGTGTCCAGCTCTGGGGGCACCAACATCAGAAGGACACGGACCTGCTGGGGCGCTGGAGCACCTCCCCTGTGAGGACAGGCTGAGAGACTTGGAGGGGTTCAGCTGGAGAAGAGAAGGCTCCGGGGAGAGCTTAGAGCAGCCTCCCAGGACCTAAAGGGGCTACAGGAAAGGGGGGAGGGACTCTTGATCAGAGGGGTAGGGATAGGACGAGGGGTCACGGTTTTAAACTGACAGAGAGTAGATTTAGATTGGATATGAGGAAGAAATCCTTCCCTGTGAGGGTGGTGAGGCCCTGGCACAGGTTGCCCAGAGAAGCTGTGGCTGCCCCCTCCCTGGAAGGGTTCAAGGCCAGGTTGGATGGGGCTTTGGGCAACCTGGTCTAGTGGAAGGTGTCCCTGCCCATTGTTGGAACTAGATGGTCTTCAAGGTCCCTTCCAACCCAAACCAATCCATGATTATATGATTCTATGAAGTTGTTTCTGAAAACTGAAGTTTCTCAAACTACTTTGGATTATTTTAATCTTTTTTTAAAGTCAGTCTGCCACATCTCAAATCATAGCAGCGGGGCACACTGACGTGCAGCATGGGAACACATCCTGCACATTGCCTCATCCTGATCCATTCCTCTGCCCCACCTCGGTCAGCGGGGCCCCGCAGAAACAGTCACTGTTTGGATGTCACGCTAACTCAGATTGCTGCCAAACCCTCTCCTAATTAGCAGAAGTGACGGTGATATGCAGTATCCCAACAAGGGCCCACGCTTGGGCAGTGTGAAGGGCCCTTGGCATGAAGGAAAGTTTCCCCAGCCCCGTCCTCTCCTGCCACAAGTCAGCTGGGTCCGACCTCTCCAACGTGTCAGGTTTCAGTCCGCTCTAAAAATTTTTATGGCACAAAAGTGCAAAGGGAGTAATGAAACTCTCACCCTTAAAGCTGCACTCCCAGGCGGGGGAGCAGGCACAGGGTTGCTGAGAAGGGCAGGGGGCTCCTTAGGTGGTTTTCTCCAAGTGACCATCCCTTGTGGTCCCCCTTCCTTTCCCTTCCTCTCTCATTACCATGTAAAAATCCACTAATGCAAAGAACAAACATTCCTCCCAACCTAGGCACAGGAAAAAATTAAACGTAGGAGGTTTGGAAAGTATCATTATTTTTGTTTTAAATCCTTTGTGGAAAGTTTGATGGTCTTTACTCATGAACAATCAAAAAATTATTTTACTTTTTATTTCTCTTCTCTCTTCTCTTTCCCCATAGTGATTACTGAACAACTCTATCACAGAGATTGCTGATGTTAACCAGGACCACACAGTCACATTAGACAGAAGTTTCTGTAGGAACTATCTTAAAGAATATAAATTAATGATGGAGATTGTTCTGGACTGCTGACTGCAGTGTTGGTTACTTCGTGTTAAGAAGACAGCATTGCACAAATCCCAGGAGCTCAGAGAATGATGACAGGAATGATCAAAGGAGGGCTGGAAATCTATTTATTAATGAAATATAAAGAGATTGGTAGATAACAATTATACCTTAGAAGGAAGCCCATAAGAGAAGATGTGATGCAGTATAAAAAATACTGATCAGCACAGATGAGCCAGATCAAGAGCTTCTGACTCAAAGCACACAATCAATTAAATGCTCACAAATTCAAAGCAGATGAAAAGAAATTTTGTGTTGCCCAACCTGAAACTCAGACAAATGAACATCACTAGGATCAACATCACAGCAATATTCAAGTATGGACATTTATGTATCACAAAGGAGCAGAATCACTAATTACAAACTCTGGAAGGGGCATTGCACATCAATCTTCTGGCTGTAAGCCCATCTCCAACACCCTAACCAGAATAAGATTTAAAGAGAAGATAATACCCAAAATCTACTACTTCATATGTCAGCAGTGGCCACGGTAGGACACAGAGCACTGGACCAGGTGAGCAAGGCAAGGCGTTGCAGGTCTCTGATGAAGTATCTCGTAGACACATTTACTGTGCGATCACATCTCCGCATTTTATGAAACTCTTGTCCAACAAAAACGTGCTAAAATCACATTGAAAAAACCCATTAATTGTGTTGGAAGCCTGTGCTTATAACAATGACCCACCTGATCTCACTGATGGCAAAAATCATTCTGGTGGTAAAACTACGTGGTAGCATTGGAAACTGGTGTGCATCGGGTTTTATTCAATTCAAGCTGCCTGAAGAAGAGCCACATAAAAATGTTGTTAAAATAAACTTTGGTAGACAGAGACCTGGTGTAAACCAAGTGTAAACTCTGAGTGGATTTTTACTACAGTCCCATAAACCTCTGAAAATAAAACTTTGTAGTGGAAATCGAGAGAGACATCTATCATGGGAACACTGGGTGCTCCCATGGTTTGCAGGTACTGACTCCCCCCTGCAAATCTCACCTTCTTTTCTGAAGCTGTGCCTATAAATGACACTCCTGAAACGTCACTGCTGCCTCCTCTATCACAGAATTATTTCAGTGCTGGCTCCCTTCCAGTCTCAGGCCACAGCCGGCAAGGCAATTCCTTTCCTCCACTTCTTTTTTTCACATCCCTCAGGAAAACTTCACGGGAAAGACATACTATTGTTGCCTGTAGTACATCAAGATCCCAAAATTGCTACTAATTGTAACATTTGTAATTATTTCTAGCTTTTAATTTTTATAATGACTCTTCATGGTTCTGTTGACCAGAGGGAAATTTTAATCCCAAACGTGCCCAAGTGTCAAAATTGCCATTACACTTCAGGAAAAAAAAAAAAAAAAGGCTTTTAAGAAGGCATAAAGTTTACTTATTGAAAATTAGAAATGAATATTTATTGTCAGATTTCCATCGGAGATTGAAACCTTTTATTTAACACTGGCTGGAAGTGTAAATTATTCAAATGTTTACATTTGAATGCTGCTGTACTCTAATGATTCCATTTTCTGCAGTGTATTAGTGGTAAGATAATGAAAAGCTTCATCAGAGTGTTAAACAAACATCTAGCTGCAACTTTTCATGGCGGTGGAAGAGGCTCGCTGGCGCAGGCAATTAGGGCAGCCTTGCACTCCCGCAGAAGTCAGTAGCGTGAAATGAGGCTCTCCAGACAGAACCCTCTGCTCGGCCACGGGGCTGACCTCCACGGGCAAAACAACAATTTACTCATTGCCTGTTCTCTAGCATCAAGATGACCAGATGGTTGGTAAAAAGGTTTTTATTCCACTATCCAGATGCAAGTGTATTTAAAATCTGCATAGGCTTCACCTTGTCCAGCAAAAGGTTTGTGCCGCTAAGAAGGCAAGAGGTATGCTTTGGGTTTGATTATTTGGAGGGTTTTTTTAAGGGGTTGAAGGAGTGGAATGGAGAAAGCAGTTAAATTTGGAAATTTTTAGCACTGGGATATTTTTATTTTACTTAAGAAATAACAAAAAAGATATATCTATCACCATTCTTCTCTAGGTGACCTCTGTATCTACTTTGTTCTCAGCCTTTTATGAGGGAAGACAGGAGTTTTCACTCCATGAGAAATACCTGCTCAAAAATACCCTTGCACCAGCCAGCAGAGCAGGACAAAAAGGCAGCAATAAACCCTTGGGAAGGCTAGAGGTCACCAGGTCCCTTGTGCCAGTCCCCGGCACCGCTGCCCATCCCATCCCCACCCCGGGGCAGAGGGAAGTGCCCCAGCCCCAGCACAGCCCAGAGAGGAGGAGTTGCCCTGGGTTGGCACATGGGTAATATTTTCTGCCTAAACTCAGATTTTTCTGAACTTCAGCCATTGCATTAGGTGGTTAATTTTTCCCCCTCTCCGGGGATTTCGTGGGATATCCTGTTCATGCACCCAGAGCCTAGTATACAGGTGACCGGAGTTTCTCGTGTTTAAAGAAAAAACAAAACACACACGCACGCAACGAGAAAAATGGTTTTTAAACTGTTAAGACAATTTTTTCTACCTCATAAAGAACCAAAAAGAGGCAAAAGCCCAATTTTCCCACCATTACAACCTCAATTCCAGCCCTCACCTGTGTCACTTCTGTTACGCACAGTCCAAAGCACTGCAGCTGCCCTTGTATTTTCTGCCAGTATAATTTTTTAAATACACAAATATTATACTCCAGGGCATGTTTTTGTGGGCCAACAATACATGCCTCACTTTTATTGTGAGGCACAAGCCCTTCGGTTTCGTGTCTTTTGACCTCCCAAGAAATGTATTAATGACCCTATAAAGCTCTCTCTGGCACGTATTCATATTAATACAATATACTTCTTTGTTTTTATATTACATAGTAAAAGGGGGGAGGGAGGGAAGAGAAGGAAAAAAAGACAGTTTTTTCAATATCCTTCCACCACAAAACATAGTTCGGAGGGAAAAAAAACCAACAGTGATCTGAAGAGGGATAGCTGCTATTATTTAAGCTATATTTTACCCTGGCTTATTTCTATTCCTACTTATTTCTCTGTTACTTTCAGTTATGACTCTACTCAATCCAGTAACAAAGTCCAGCTGCTGCTTTCTGCAGCCACCCGTAGTGAGCCACGGATGCCTCCTGCCCACTGAAGGAGAGAGCTCCTTCTGCAGGCAGCATCCCCCGGGCAGCCTCGGAGAAGGGGCCCGGAGAGTATTTTAAAATAACAACTTCCCCCTCCCTCTGCCTCGCTCGCGCTCCCAGGCGCAGCATTCAACAAGTTGCTTTCAACTTGGAGCTAACGAATGGCAAAACCCAGCTCCGAAGGCTTAGGGCGGAGGAGAGCAGCAGATTTGAGCACAAGCCCTACCCTTGGGTCCCCCGATGAGTACACATTTTGTGCCTTAGAAAAATAAACTAATTGCAAAACTAACAAAAATGTGGGGAAATTCTCCTCTAATTATTTTTGATTCCAAAACAATTAAAATGAATTTACTAGAGGCTTAGTTCAATACTTGGGCTACTCCTTGATCCTAGTGAGCACACTGGGACCAAGTTTTGCCGTAACTGGTTCATTTAACCCCCTGTGCACACAACAGCAAACAATGCTAGTGATAAACAGTTTGCTAAACCTTGGTGTAGTATCCACACAGCACAGTATAGTATATCTACAGACATTTTCTAGTGCTCCAATTTTGCTTTTTGATATAGTGGCTATATTAAAATCCCTATCAAAAACTCGTATCTAATATTGCGATGCCATTATCAGTCTCTCATTTGCACAGTAGACATAAATATATATCACCCCTTACAGATGGCAAAACAGGCTCAGCTAGGAAAATAGCATGCTATCATTTACATCTCACTGATACGGACAGAATATGTTTTGACTAACCTTTTAATTAAATCAAATACTTGATAAAATCAAATATAAACCTCAAAATGAGTACACCAAAGGATGTCCCAGACTTCTGAAGTAGACAACAGTGCTCCAAAAGCATAAAACAGCCAGAGCAATTATTTTTTACTACTTATGAGACAAATCAAGTAAACCCCAATTTCGACTACAGTGTCCTCAGCTCGGCTATGTACATGGGAAAGGAGGGCAAGTCTGGTCTTACTCCTACTTAAGTCTGGGAATTTTTCCTCCTACTTTGAAGGTAAAAACATCACAGTTCGTTTTGTTAACGCAGAACTACTTTTTTCCTTCTAACACTTCCAAAAACCACTTCAGAAGTTGATAGAAGCCAGTTAGCCAACAACTCTTTCAAAAGGAAGTCTCCAAGCTGATCTCCAAATTTTGATAAAGTGGAGAAAGTGTCACCCAAGGAATAACAGAAAACACTCTACAAAACCCATGCACATAACAGGGGTAGGGCATGTGCCAGTATTTTTAACTTCCTAGCAGCATCTTAGCTTTTGTTTATCTTTGGTATTTAAGGCAGAATAGATGGAAATATTCATAATTAATAATGACTAAACCAAAAGTTTATTCTTTTTATTAATTTTTAAATTTAGAAAAATATTAAAAAACATGAAGCTGAAGTTATTTGGCAAGCTCCTTGAAATGCACATAAATAAATCTCTTTCAGCAAGTCTCCAAGGGTTTTAGGCAAAACTTTGTGAATGCCAGGGAGGAAATCTAAAAACAATTTCTGACTTGTTTGTTGAGCCAAAAAAGTGGACATCATGTCCAAAGTACAATTTGAAATATTATTTTTTGTACTAAAGAATGAAGTGATGCATGTTTTCAGATGAGGACTGTCTAAGGAGCTTTCCAGTGAACCAGTGTCACAAAGATTTTAACTCTTAACACAAGCCTCATTTTAGGGCTTTTGTTACCATTGTTTGGAGGGAGCAGCAGACCGCAAGGCAGACTGGGTTTGTTTCTTTGGTTTTGGTGAGCAAAACATTTTGTCAGACCTACTCCAGCCATTTTTAATATAGGTTAATATGTGGAAAGGCATCGGTGGTCTAGAGCTGATTCACCAGTAGCCTGGTTTATGTTCATTTGTCCATAGAGGATATCCAGCTCACTCCATCCAGATCCTACAGAAATCTTTAAATTGCCTTCTCTAGCATGAACGAGTCAAATTTCAGGGTAAGCTGAGAAAGCAGTTAGAAAACAGCTCTGTGCTGAAGATCCCACAGTGCATTTGTAAATGGGGGCGAGTTTGATAACAGTCATGAAAGTTTTCAGAAATAAAAATCTCTCTTTGCTCCTGATACTCAGAACAAAGTCACCAGGGTGGATCTGGGGAAACTCCTGATATGGTTGATCTGTTCCTCTTGGCCAGGTTGGACGGGGGTTTTAGCAACCTGGTCTAGTGGAAGGTGTCCCTGTCTGTGGCAGGTTGGTGGAACTAGATGATCTTTAAGGTCCCTTCCAACCCAAACCATTCTGTGATTCTGTGATTCTATGAAGTTATACATCGAGGATGTGCAAACTGGCCCGCATGTCCCCCAGGCTCACTAGTGTACAAGTTTCCCTTTAAAAATTTTGTAAAAGTCTAAACTTTGCACGTAGGGTGATAACACACTTGTACTAACAGAGAAAACCTTTGTGGGCTTTCTAGCAAATGTGGCACCAAAGGCTGTTAGAGTACCTATGCAAGAGAAAGTTCTCCAAATGAAGGTTCCATTTTTTTAACCCTGCACTGACCGCCCTTTTTAACGAAGATTTGCTCTGTTTTGTTTCAGCTGATGACAATTTTAGTTACAAATAAACCAGAATTGGACCTCTTAACATGCTGTCATTTGAATTTCCACTCTGTGCTCCTGCTGGTACCCTTCCCTTCAGCCTGTTCATCCCAGGCATCAGCACACAGGGCAGCACGGTGGAAGGCAGCTGGGACCAGCCAGAACACAAGGCAGGAGGATTGCCAGAGTTGGTGTCTCAGAATCCTATTCCACATGATTTTCACAGATATCTGATCCAAAAAGCATCCACTGAGTGGCACAAAACCAGCAAATACTCCTAAGAATGCCTATACTTGTGCTGCCATTTCCCCTGATGCAGAAAAGCAGTGGTTTCCTGAACACAAATATAAAAACTAATATAATTTACAGACCACCACTCTTGCCTTTTTCCTTGCACAATATAGTTATGGGAGGGACATACTTGGGGGAATCACATGCAGACTTCAGCTGTCTGTGCATGTCGGTTGTCTGCAGTATCTACCCCTGCAACGAAATTTGCATCTTCAATCAAAACATCAGCAGAATTGACAGATTCTTTGTTTAAATAAGGTTTGCTTCAGCTTTGAGATTTCTAACTATCGTTATCAACAATACAAATGAAGGTTTATGTAAAGCAGATATATTAATTCATTCCTTCCCCTGATTAAAAATATTGTACGGTTCACTGAAAATCTGAGAGTTGTGATTTTTAAATTCCTGTAGACATCAGCTTCGAGCACACTGTTCTTTTATGCATCGCGTCACTTCCCGGTTGCCTTTTACTGAAAATGAATATAACAAAATCATATACACCAGCTAAAAATTCAACTTTAAATATTCCTTCGTCGTATCTGGTTTCCAAGTGAGTGATTCTCAGAAAAAATGTAGGTGTATTTTTGAAAAGGGCGCACATTTGTATTGCCCAGGTTGTATGATGGCATATTAAAAATCTTTGCAAATATTTCTCTGCTGACAATGAAAAGTTAAAAGCCTTTCCTGAGCTGGCTGTGTGTCAGCATCTAAACCAGAAACCTCTGAGCCTTCCTCTCAGCTTCCAGCACTGAAATTATGACAAACTTTAATCTCTTGTCATCATGATCCTGGTTTGTTCAAATCAGTGGGATTGGTCATGCTCATTTCTAACAGAAACCTTAAGGTAGGGTTCAGGAGACGTGTATGATCACGTTGACACCAGCAGGATACACGCTATATATGTGAGAATTGTCTAATTAAAAAAAGGGCGGATTAATTTTTTTGAGTCAATGGACATAACTCAATTATTTATTCAAACTGCAATCAAAATTTCATTTATTTACTCAGCTGAAAGACAGCACTGATTACCTTAACGGACTGACAGAAAATTTTGACTGAAATTCAGCTCTCTTTTGAAAAGTTAGCAAAACCTTAACATTATCACCTCACTTTTTTTCTTGTCCCTTGAGCTTCCATGAACATTTGCTTGGCAAAAGGATTTTTTTTTGTCGTTGTTCCATACCCACAAGTCCAAAAATTCACTGTGATTCAAATAAAAGATTGCATCTTTCTGGTTCATTCAGCATCACCAGGAGAGCTACATTTCTGCTACTAGATAGTATGCGACTTTAAAGAGATTTGTTATTGCAGGAAGCAAGATGCTCCATACCCATACGGACAAGCTCAGGTGTTAAAGCAGTTGCTATCAAAACTTAAAACCATCTTTGGCAGAGAGCAGACCAAAATGTGTCTGTCAGTGGGTCACTGGACAAAGTGAACTAAGCACCGTCATTGGCACAGTCACTAGGAAACCTGGATGACTGGGGATGATGTGCACAGAATAATACTAATTTAACCACAGAATTTATCATTATGTTAGGAAGTAGCTGGAAGCAGAGGTACAGTGGTCATGGGAAAAACAGGCTTATTTCAAATTGTTACAGGAGAGAGGAGCTGTACAGTAACTGAACTGGCTGCAGACCCTGCTGAAGGCTTTTGGCCAAATTTAAATGCTGCTCTGGTTCAGGTAATTCCTTTCACCTCAGTGCTATTAATTCCTTTTACATGTAAACGTGTTTTATCATAAAACACACTGGTGCTTCTCAGAGTAAAATGCAGGCAATAAACCACAGCTATTGGATTTAAGAAATGTACCCGTTTCCCATGGCACCATGAATCCTTAGCTGCCACCTGCATTTTTAGGATATATTATTTTTTCCAGCAAACAAAAATCCTTTCTCCACATTTTATTATGTCAGAGCAATCTTACGTGATATTCTTGTAGAGACATTACCTAAATTAGTGAGTTATGACACTCAGGAGAGGACAGGTAATCAGGGAAAACAGTTTACATCTCTCAAGCTTGAAAAGGACCACGTGGCTACTGGTGTCCTGCAAGACTTCTCTAAGCCTTTGGGATGACTTAGACAAG